>NC_064812.1:64761623-64761955 GCF_023721935.1 Panthera uncia | reverse complement strand
TTTTTTATTTTTTATTTTTTAATATATGAAATTTACTGTCAAATTGGTTTCCATACAACACCCAGTGCTCATCCCAAAAGGTGCCCTCCTCAATACCCATCACCCACCCTGCCCTCCCTCCCACCCCCCATCAACCCTCAGTTTGTTCTCAGTTTTTAACAGTCTCTTATGCTTTGGCTCTCTCCCACTCTAACCTCTTTTTTTTTTTCCTTCCCTTCCCCCATGGGTTTCTGTTAAGTTTCTCAGGATCCACATAAGAGTGAAACCATATGGTATCTGTCTTTCTCTGTATGGCTTATTTCACTTAGCATCACACTCTCCAGTTCCATCCA
>NC_064812.1:64743688-64761223 GCF_023721935.1 Panthera uncia | reverse complement strand
TATTGCTGGGTCATAGGGTAGGTCTATTTTTAATTTTCTGAGGAACCTCCACACTGCTTTCCAGAGCGGAGCAGCCATAGTTTTCAAGACCAGGTGACAGACTTATTAACCTTGTAATTGTTAAAAAAATAATAAAAATGAATAATTAAGTTTACATCTGAGTTAGTTAGCATATAGTGCAATAATGATTTCAGGAGTACAATCCAGTGATTCATTCCCTACATATAATACCTGGTGCTCATCCCAACAAGTGTCCTCCTTAATGCCCCTTGCCTATTTAGCCCATCCCCCCACCCACAACCCCTCTAGCAATCCTCTGTTTGTTCTCTATATTTAAGAGTCTCTTCTGTTTTGTCCCCTTCCCAGTTTTTATATTATTTTTGCTTCCCTTCCCTTTGTTCATTTGTTTTGTGTCTTAAATTCTACATTGAGTGAAGTCATAGGTTATTGGTCTTTCTCTAATTTTGCTTAGCATAATACACTAGTTCCATACACACTTGTTGCAAATGGCAAGATTTCATTCTTTTTGACTGCTTAGTAATACTCTCTTATATACCCCATCTTCTTTATCCATTCATCTGTCGATGGACATTTGGGCTCTTTCAGTACTTTGGCTATTGTCAATAGCACTCCTATAAACATTGGGGTGTGTGTGACCCTTTGAAACAGTACACCTATATCCTTTGGATAAATACTTGGTAGTGCAATTGCTGTGTCATAGGGTAGTTCTATTTTTAGTATTTTGAAAAATTTCCACACGTTTTCCAGTGTGGCTGCACAAGTTCACATTCCTACCAGCAGTGTAAAAGGGTTCCTCTTTCTCTGCATCCTCGCCAGCATCTGCTGTTGCCTGAGTTGCTAATGTTAGCCATGCTGACAGGGGTAAGGTGGTATCTCACTGTGGTTTTGATTTGTGTTTCCCAGATGATGAGTGATGTTGAGCATTTTTTCAGGTGTCGGTTGGCCATCTGGATGTCTTCTTTGGAGAAGTGTCTATTCATGTCTTTTGCCCATGTCTTCACTGGATTATTTGTTTTTTGGGTGTTGAGTTTGGTAAGTTCTTTATAGATTTTGGATACTAACTCTTTATCTGATATGTCATTTGGAAATATCTTCTCTCATTCCGTCGGTTGCCTTTTAGTTTTGCTGATTGTTTCCTTTGCAGTGCAGGTTTTTACCTTGATGAGGTCCCAATAGTTCATTTTTGCTTTTGTTTCCCTTGCCTCTAAAGACATGTTGAGTAGGAAGTTGCTGTGGCTGAGGTGAAAGAGGTTTTTGCCTGCTTTCTCCTCGAGGATTTTGATGGCTTCCTGTCTTACATTTAGGTCTTTCATCCACTTTGAGTTTATTTTTGTGTATGGTGTAAGAAATTGGTCCGGGTTCATTCTTCTGCATTCTTCTCTTCATTCTTCACTGTCCAGTTTTCCCCAACACCATTTTCTGAAGAGACTGTCTTTATTCTATTGGATATTCTTTCCTGCTTTGTTAAAGATTTGTTGGCCATATGTTTATGGGTCCATTTCATGCTTCTCAATTCTGTTCCATTGATCTGAGTGTCTGTTTTTGTGCCAGTACCATACTGTCTTGATGAATACAGCTTTGTAATACATCTTGAAGCCCGCAATTGTGATGCCTCCAGCTTTGGTTATCTGTTTCAGGATTGCTTTGGTTATCTGTTTCAGGATTGCTTTGGCTATTTGGGGTCTTTTGTGGTTCCATACAAATTTTAGGATTGTTTGTTCTAGCTCTGTGAAGAATGCTAGATAAGGATTGCACTGAATGTGTAGATGCTTTGGGTAGTATAGACATTTTAACAATATTTATTCTTCCAATCCATGAGCATGGAATATTTTTCCATTTTTTTGTGTCTTCTTCAATTTCTTTCATGAGCTTTGTACAGTTTTCAGTGTATAGACTTTCACCTCTTACGACTAGCCTTGTAATTGTTAATGACTAAAGTAACAACTTAATAGGTTTTTAGTCCAATCAGCATTGAAGACCTTCTACTTGTAAGCACCTGCATAGAACTTGAAGAATATGATTAACGTGCTTGAGGCACCTGGGTGGCTCGGTCGGTTGAGTGTCTGACTTAGGCTCAGGTCATGATCTCACAGTTTGTGGGTTTGAGCCCCATGTCAGGCTCTGTGCTGACAGCTCAGAGCCTGGAACCTGCTTTGGATTCTGTGTCTCCCTCTCTCTCTTCCCCTCCCTCATTCATGCTCACTCTCTCTCTCTCAAAAAAAAAAATAAATAAAAACATTGAAAACATTTAAATAAAAAAATAAAGTTAACTGCTGCTTTCAAGAGGCTTGCAATAAAATAATTTTTAAGGAACTAATCACAATATGAATCAGAATGACAGATAATCAATAGAGGTACATTTATGGAAATAAAAAGAACCATGAATTTTTACAAGAAAGATCAAGGAAAGCTTTTCAAAGTGGTGGTATTGGATCCAAGTCTTATTAACACACACACACACACACACACACACACACACACACACACACCCGCTACCAGCATTATCATTCAAAGAAACTGCTTAGAAGACTGTTTTCATTCCCAGAAATGATTACTAATCAAAATATTTTAGAAATTGCCTCTAGATACTCTATTTGAGTCATAGGATAATCAACTCCATTTTGTTGTATACACACTTAGTTTTAGTACGCTGCCCACTGGTCAGCTCAAACAGATAAGCATTTATTCCTCTGAAGGGAGAAATGTTATCTGGAGCCCAGGATACCTTGGCCTCTCCTCCCATTTCTTTGTGATTTGTAGAGAAAGGAAGGATATTTCTGGAAACATACAGACCTTTCTCTAAGAGAGTTTTGTTGTGTCTGCCATCAAGCCTTGATGACCTGTGGAAGTTCAGAAAAAGTTGCTAGCGTCAAAGAGGCAAGCTTAAGTGGAAATATTTAGTCTTTGATAAGAATGTTCAGCACTGTGTAAATGCAGATGTCAGTCATTTTCTCTAAACTTTGCTGCATATAAAGGAAAGAAACAGGATCTGTTCTTATTTTGTGTACAATTAAAGCAAGCCAGTCTTCTCAGAGAGGCATTTGCTGAAATTGGGAAACTGGGGACAGAGCACAAGTCACCCAATCTTCATGGGAGATGCTATGCATCTTGCATCTCACCATGCCGTCAGGGATGAAAAAACATTTCCCCCCCTCTTTGTGGCTACTAATCCTTACAAGACCATTGGTAAAGGGAACATCTAAAATAACTTGGAAGTACACTTCAGTTTCATGTAATGTCCAGTTAAAGGAGAGTGAGAAGGAAGAAATGGGTAAAATAGAATAGGAAAGGTGAAAGAGAGTAGATTATCAAGTGGGTTAATAAAGAAGGAAGGATGAGTTAGGCAGAAGAGGAAGAGAGGAGAGGGAGAAACTATAGTAAATGGAAGAAATATTCTCATATTAAGGATGCTACACATTTATCACTGCTTTTGAACATGCTAACTTACACAGAACCTTCGAGGTCCCTTGTATGATTGTGAATGGGATTCCAAGAGAAACTCACAATGGGGGAGATTTCTTGGGATAGCATTTGTTAAACTCGATTTTGAACCCCATATTCTTTTTTTTTAAATATATGAAATTTATTGTCAAATTGGTTTCCATACAACACCCAGTGCTCATCCCAACAGGTGTCCTCCTTAATACCATCACCCACCCTTCCCTCCCTCCCACCCCCCCCATCAGCCCTCAGTTTGTTGTCAGTTTTTAATAGTCTCTTATGCTTTGGCTCTCTCCCACTCTAACCTCTTTTTTTTTTCTTCCCCTCCCCCATGGGTTCCTGTTAAGTTTCTCAGGATCCACATAAGAGTGAACACATATGGTATCTGTCTTTCTCTGTATGGCTTATTTCACTTAGCATCACACTCTCCAGTTCCATCCACGTTGCTACAAAAGGCCATATTTCATTCTTTCTCATTGCCATGTAGTATTCCATTGTGTAAACCACAATTTCTTTATCCATTCATCAGTTGATGGACATTTAGGCTCTTTCCATAATTTGGCTATTGTTGAGAGTGCTGCTATAAACATTGGGGTACAAGTGCCCGTATGCATCAGTACTCCTGTATCCCTTGGGTAAATTCCTAGCAGTGCTACTGTTGGGTCATAGGGTAGGTCTATTTTTAATTTTCTGAGGAACCTCCACACTGTTTTCCAGAGCGGCTACACCAGTTTGCATTTCCACCAACAGTGCAAGAGGTTGAACCCCATATTCTTGAGAAAGGTAGGTCCTTGGGTCTAATTTGATGGTTTCTACTTGATGATAATCTTCTAAAATGTTAACATAAGCATATTATGAATCACTAGGATGACTATAATAGTATTGTCTAATAATCTCCTGGCAAAATTTACTATTAGGTAGGTGTAAAATATCATCAAGTTGTTCTGATTCTCATGGGCTAATGATAAAAGTAGTGGTTAACCTAGTAAATAATGTATTTGTGCCAAGTAAAGTCCACTGAGTCATTCTGTGCTTGTAAGAAGAATAACATCTGACCAGAGAAAAGTAGTGACAGAACAAAGTGATTTGAGGGAAAAACATATGTATTTAGTAGGGGCACAGGAACCCAAGAAATCCCATGTTAGACATGGGTACCACTATCTCATTGCAAATGGCAATTTGGTTTCAGCAAAAGGGAAATTGATCACATTGTTTTTAATTTGGGTTTTATTCATTTTTCTGGTTTTATTTGAATTTCTAAATTTATTGTGGGCTTAAAATTATATGAAGGCCAAAAAAATATATGAAGGCCATAAGCATAAGATGTTTGTAACTTGTTTTAATTTCATACATGTTTAAATAGTAACATAATAAACATAAATTAGGGCAAATCTGTGAGTCTGAAATTTAAGAAATTAAAATAAAACCCCTTATTTCATTTATTTATCAAAGTTTTTTTAATGTTTATTTTTGAGAGAGAGAGAGTGTGAGAGGGAGAGGGACAAAGAAAGAGGGGACAGAGGATTTGAAGCAGGCTCTGTGCTGACAGCAGCCAGCCTGATGCAGGGCTTGAACTCACAAACCATGTGATCATGACCTGAGCTGAAGTCAGATGCTCAACCGACTGAGCTGAAGTCAGGTGCTCAACCTAATAAATAGGCACCCCTATTTATTAAAGTTTTAATTTTAATTCCAGTTAGTTAACATGCAGTGTTACTCTCAGGTGTACAATATAGTGATTCAGGAATTCCACACATGGAAGGAAGAGTTTTATTTTTAAAGAGGTCTGTTTGTTACTCCAGTTTGAGAAACACTGTTTTAAACTGTAATGGAAGGGGAATATTACCCATGGGTAAATAATATCAAACTATGGACCAATAATATTAAACTATAAAGTTCTGTGAAAATTGAATCATATTTGACTGTTGACTTACTACTATTCATTCACAGGTACTACATATTCATCTCTAATTACTGCTTTCAGAGCAATGGGTCTTACTATCTTTGCTTTAATTTTTTTTCTTCCCCTAGTAGATCTAAAAACAATTTGTTAGTGATAAATAGCACTGGCCATTTAATACATGGAATTGCTGAATCACTATATTATATACTTGAAACTAATATAGCACTGAATGGTAACTCCAATGGAATTAAAATAAAAAGGAAAGCATTGACCATTTAAAATGTTTATTCCTAAGAAGACACAGTTTAAAGGACAACTTGACTATAAGTGAAGTCACCCTAGAATACCTACCAAATGGTCAGAGATGCTGGCAAACGCCATTGTGTATGTTCTCCCCCCACCTTGATAGCACAGACAAGAGCAGGTTTGGGTGCTATAGCCAGCCTACAGCCTCAGGGAACATTGGGCCCCTAGCCCACAGTCCCCCTCCCCCAAACAGCCCATCCATTCATGACCACCTGAATTCCAGTCATTTGACTGAGGTGGCCCCAGTGAAATCCACGCTAGAATATCCCCCAGACTGAACTCACTATAGCTCCAGCCATGCCAGCCAGGCAGTCCAAGTGTGTCCCCGTATCCCCAGCTTACACCCACTACAGCGTCAGTCAGCTAGTCAAAACTGCACAAGCATATCGAGTTTACACAGTTTACACTTGTATATGTTCCTATACAAGTTTATTCCTTCAAGACTGGGAGAGATAGCTCTTTTGCCTAATTCACAGAAAAATACAGAAAGTCACACAAAATGAGGAGATAGAGGAATATGGGCCAATGAAAGTAAAAGACCAAACTTTAGAAAAAGAACTAAGCAAAATGGAATTAAGCAATCTACAGAAGTTAAATCTAATGGTCATGAAGACACTCACCAGACTCAAAAGAAGAGTAGATGAACTCAGGGAGAACTTCAAGAGACAGAAAAATATATACAAACAATATATGTATACACACGCAAACCAATCAGAGTTGAAAAATACTAGAGGGAATCAGCAGCACATTAGAGGATGCAAAAGAACAGATCAGTGGTTTCTAAGACAGGATAATGGAAAGCACCCAAGTTGAACAGCAAAAAGGAAAAAAGCATTAAAGAAAAAAAGAGGATAGGTTAAGGGACCTCTGAGACAACATCAAGCATATTAACACTTTCATTAAAGGGGCCTTAGAAGAAGAGAGAAAGGGAGAGAAATTTAAATAGCAGCTTAAATAGTTTAAATAGTAAACTTCCCTAACCTGGGGGGAGAAAAGCAAACCTCCAAGTTCAGGAAACAAACACAGACAGTGCCAAACAAGATGAACACAATGAGGCCCAAACAAAGACACATAATAATTAAAATGCCAAAGTTTTAAGATATAGAGTAGTAAGAGAAAAGCAGTAAGTTCTGTACAAGAGGAAAGCCCCATAAGGTGATAAGCTAATTTTTTTTTTTTAGCAGATACTGTGGTAAGAAAGAAGTGAAATGATATATTCAAAGTGCTTAAAGTAAAAAAAAAATCTATACCCCAAAATACGCTTCACATGGCAAAGTTATCATTTAGAATTAAAAGGAGAGATAGTTTCCCACACAAACAAAAGTTAAAGTTCATTACCACTGAAAGGTTTTACAAGCAGTATTAAAGGAACTTCTTGAAAAGGAAAAGACTGTAACTAGAAGAAAATTATGAAAAGAAAAAATAAGGGGTGCCTGTGTGGCTCAGTAGGTTAAGCGCCTAACTCTTGATTTCAGTTCAGGTCATAATCTCACGGTTTTTGAGTTCAAGTCCACATCAGGCTCTGCACTGATAGTGCTCAGAGTCTGCTTGAGATTCTCTCTCTCCCTCTCTCTCTGCCCCTATCCTGCACGCATGCTCTCTCAAGATAAATACAACTTAAAAAAAAAAAAAAAAAAGAGAGAGGATTATGAGAAGGAAAACTTTGGGGTCACGTGGGTGGTTCAGTTGGTTGTGCCCAGCTCTTGATTTTGGCTCAGGTCATGAGTTCATGGTTTGTGAGATTGAGCCCTGCATTGGGGTCCATACTGACAACATGGAACCTGCTTGGGATTCTCTCTCTCTCTCTCCCCTCTCTCTCTGCCCCTCCCCTGCTCTCTCTCTTTCAAAGTAAGTAAACTAAAAAGAAAGAAAGAAAGAAAGAAAGAAAGAAAGAAAGAAAGAAAGAAAAAACTTTACTGGTGAAAGCAAATATATACAAAAAGAGTGAATCAATAACTTTTAAAGCTAGTATGAAGGTTACAAGACAAATGTAGTAAAAATCAAATAGATAAAAAATTACTTAAGGAACTCACAAAATAAGCAAAGATACAATATATATATATAAATAATGTGTGTATGTGTTGGGGGGAGTAAAAATGTAGTGCTTTTATAATGTGTTTGAATTTAGTGACCATCAACTTAATATAGACTGCTCTATACTTAGGATGTTATATATGATCCTCATGGTAAGCACAAATCAAAAAGCCTATAATAGTCATACAAAAAATTAAGAGAAAGGAATCTGAACACTAAAGACCTCAACCACAAAGAAAAGAAGGAACATAGAAGAACTACATAGAAACTCAGCAACAACATGCCGATAACTACATGTCTATCCATAATTATTAAAAATTTTTAAAAAATATTTTTGAGCAAGCAAGCGAGCATGAGTGAGCAAGCATGCAAGCACACGAGTTGGGGAGGGGCAGAGAGAGAGGGAGACAGAGGATCCTAAGTAGGTTCCACCCTGTGAGCACAGAGCCTGATGTGAGGCTTGAACTCCGGAACCATGTGATAATGACCTGAACCCAAATCAAGAGTCAGCCATTTAATTGACAGAGCTACCCAGGTGCCCCATCCATAATTATTTTAAATGTAAATGATCTAAATGCTTCAATCAAAAGACATAGGGTGACTGAATGGATTTAAAAAAAAAGACACATCTAGGGGCGCCTGGGTGGCTCAGTCGGTTAAGCATTCGACTTCGGCTCAGGTCATGATCTTGCGGTCCGTGAGTTCGAGCCCCACGTCGGGCTCTGTACTGACCGCTCAGAGTCTGGAGCTTGTTTCAGATTCTGTGTCTCCCTCTCTCTCTGACCCTCCGCCATTCATGCTCTGTCTCTGTCTCAAAAATAAATAAACGTTAAAAAAAAATAAAAAAAAAAAAGACACATCTATATGCTGCCCACAAGAGACTCACTTTAGAACTCAAAACAGATAGACATTGAAAGTGAAGGAATGGAGGAAGATATTCCATGAAAATGGAAACAAAAAAATCTGGGGTATCAATACTTGTATCAGACAAAATGGGTATTAAATCAAAGACTATAACAAGAAACAAAGAAGGGCATTATATAATGATAAAGGGCTCAAGCCAACAAAAGGAGATAACAATTGTAAATATTTATGCACCTAACATTTAGAAGCACTTAAATATATAAAGCAAATATTAAACAGACATAAAGGGAGAAATTGACAGTAGTAAGAAAGGGACTTTAACACCTCACTTACATACATGGATAGATTATCCAGACCCCCGCCCCCCCAAAAAAAATATGGAAACAGTGGTTTGAATGACCCATTGGACTAGGTCGATTTACATATACATACAAAACACACATACTTTAAGAACTGTAGAACACACATACTTTAAGTGCACATGTAACATTATTCAGACAGCTCACATGTTAGACTCCAAACCAGTCTCAAAAAATTTAAGACTGAAATCATGTCAAGCATCTTTTCCAACCAAAACAGTATATGAAACTAATTACCAATAAGAAAACACTGGTAAAAGATACAAACACTTCGAGGCTACAACATGCTACTAAAAAACCAATGTATCAATGAAGAAATCAGAGGAAATAGAAAAAAAAATACATGGAGACTAATAAAAATGAAGACACAACAGTCCAAAATTTTTGAAGCACAACACAAGCATTCATAAGAGGGAAATTTATAGTGGTACAGGCCTAGGTAAAGAAACAAAAAAAGTCAAACAGTCTAACTCTATACCTGAAAGAACTGATGAAAGAACAACTAAATCCAAAGGTTAGAAGGAAGAAAATAATAAAGATGGAAATAAATGAAATAAAGTAAAAAAAGGGAGAAAAGAAAAAAAAAGCCGAGGAAATAAAGAGCTGGTTCTTTGAAAATATAACACTGATAAACCTTTTGTCAGACTCATTAAGAAAAAAGGAGAGAGGACTCAAATACAATCCAAAATGAAAAAGAAGTAAAACTGACAACACAGAAATACAAAGGATTATAAAGAGACTACTCTGAAAAATGGTATGTTAACAAAATTGGACAACACAGAAGAAATAGATACATTCATAGAAATACAATTTTCTAAGACTGAATCATGAAGAAATAGAAAATTGGAACAGGCTGATTACTAGTAACAAAATTGAATTGGTAATTAACAACAACAACAACAACCCCCCATAAACCAAAGTCCAAGATGATTTCACAGGTGAATTCTACTAAACATTTTTAAAAGAGTTAATGTGTATTCTTCTCAAACTTTTTCAAAAAAAAAAAAAAAATAGAGGAAGAAGAATTTTCAAATTTCATTCTGTGAAGCCAGTGTTACCTTGATACTAAAGCTAGACCAAGATACTACATACATACATACATACATACTACATACATTCATACATAAATAAATACAAGCCAATATCCTTGATGAACATAGATGCAAACATCCTCAAGAAAGTATTATCAAACTGAACTCAACAATACATTAAAAGGGTCATTCATCTCAATCAAGTGGAATTTATTCCAGGGATACATGGATGCTTCAATATATGCAAAATCAACATCACATATCATATTAACAAAATGAAAGATAAAAATCCTATTGATCATCTTGATCATCCTCACATTGATCATATTGATCATCTCAATAGATGCAGAAAAAGCATGTGACAAAATTCAACATCCACTTATAATAAAAACTCTCAACAAAGTTGGTTTTGAGGGAACATACCTCAACATAATAAAGGCCATACATGACAAACCCACAGCTAACCTGATACTCAATTGTAAAAAATGGAGAGCTTTTCCTTTAAGATCAGGATTAAGATCAGGAACAAGACAAAGGTGCCCACTCTTGACACCTTTATTCAGCATAAAACCATAAATCCTAGCCACAGCAATCAGACAGGAAATAAAAGGAATCCAAACTGATAAGGAAGAAATAAAACTGTCACTATTTGCAGAGGACATGATATTACGTCTAAAAAACACTAAAAACTCCACCAAAACATTGACAGAATAAATGAATTCAGTAAAGTTGCATGATATAAAATATATAGAAGTCTGTTATGTTTCTATATAGTAATAACACAGAAGCAGAAAGAGAAATTAAGAAAATAATCCCATTTACAATTATATCAAAAAGAATAAAATACCTAGGAATAAATTAAACCAAGGGAGTAAAAGAGCTATACTCTGAAAATTATAAGACATTGATGAAAGAAATTGAAGATGACCCAAAAGATACACCATGCTTATGGGCTGGAAGAATATGCTGAATGTTTATACTACCCCCCAAAATTGATAGATTTAGTGCAATCACTATCAAAATACCAGTAGTATTTTTCACAGAAATTGAACAAGAAATTCTAAAATTTTTACGCAACTAAAAAGACCTCCAATAGCTAAAGCAATCTTGAGAAAGAAAAACAAACCTGGAGGCATTATAATCCTGGATTTAAAACTATACTACAAAGTTATAGTAATCAAAGCAGTATGGTACTGGCACAAAAATAGACATATAGATCAACAGAATAGAGCCCAGAAATAGACCCACACCTATATGGTCAATTAAAATTGAGAAATGGAGAAAAGACAGTCTCTTCAATAAATGATGTTGAGAAAACTGGATAGCTACATGTAAAAGAATTACACTGAACCACTTACTCCATACAGAAAAAAAAAAAACAACTCAAAGTGGATTAAATACCTAAAAATGAGACCTGAAACCACAAAAATTCCTAAAAGAAAACACAGGCAGTAATTTCTTACACACTGGCCTTAGGAACCTTTTTCTGAATGTGTCTCCTGAGGCAAGGGAAATGAAAGCAAAAATAAAGTATTGGAATTACATCAAACTAAATTCTTTTGCACAGCAAAGAAAACCATCAACAAAACGAAAAGACAACCTACTGAATGGGAGAAGGTATTTGCAAGTGATATATTTGATAAGGGGTTAATTTCCATACAACTCATGTAAGTCAACACCAAAAAAGCAAATAATCTGATTAAAATTGGTCAAAGGACCTGAATAAACACTTTTCTGAAAAAGACATCCAGATGACCAATAGACACATAAGAAGATGCTCAACATCACTAATCATCAGGGAGCTGCGAATCAAAACCACAGTGAGATGTCATCTTACTCTTGTCAGAATGGCTAGAATAAAAAAATACAAGAAATAATAAGTGTTGGTGAAGATACAGAAAAAAAGGAACTCTTGTGCACTGTTGGTGGGAATGTAAATTAGTGCAGCCACTATGGAAAACACTATGGGGTTCCTCAAGAAATTAAAAATAGAAATATGATCCAGCAATTTCACTTCTGGGTATTTATCCAAAGAAAAGGAAAACAGTAATTTGAAAGGATCTATGTTCCCCTTTGTTCACTGAAGCATTATTTACAACAGCTAAGGTATGGGAAGTAACTTATAGGATGAACTGATAGGGGCACCTGGGTGGCTCAGTCTGTTAAGTGGCCAACTTCAGCTCAGGTCATGATCTCACAGTTCGTGAGTTTGAGCCCCACATGGGGCTCTCTGTTCTCATTGTGGATTCTCTGCTCCCTCCCTCCTGCCGCTTCCCTGTGTGCATGTGCTCTCCCAAAAATAAACATACATTTAAAAAAAAAAGGATGAATTGATAAAGATGTGTCATATATACACAATGAAGTACAACTCGGCCATAAAAAGGAACAAAAGTTTGCCATTTGTGATAACATGGATGGACCTAGAAGGTATTAAGCTTGGTGAAATCAGAGAAAGACAAATATCTTATGATTTACTTATACACGGAATATAAAAAAACAAATGAACAAACAAAACCAGAAAGACTCCTATTCAGATACAGAGAACAGACTGGTGGTTGCCAGAAAGTGGGGGTGGGGGGGGGGGGGGGGGTGGGGGGGGTGGGGATGGGCAAAATAGGTGAAGGTGATTAGGAAGTACAAAACTTACAGTTACAAAATAAGTAAGGTGCAGGCATTTATTGAATGGAGAATATTGCCAGGCATAATAGTTATATAATTTATAGGTACTTCTTACATTTGTATATAAATATTAAAAATATTTAAACAATATTTATATATAATTCATTCTTGAACAACATGGGTTTGAACTATGGGGGTCCACTTCTGTGTGGATTTTTTCAATAAACATATATGCAGTACTGTAAATGTATTTTCTCTTATAATTTCTTAACATTTTCTTTTCTCTAGCTCACTTCATTGTAAGGATACAGTATATAATACATGTAATATACAAAGTATGTGTTAATTGACTAGGTTATTGGTAAAGGTTTTGGTCAATAGTGGACTATTAGTAGTAAGTTTTTGGGGAGTCAAAAGTTACATGCAGATTTTCGACTGTGTGAGGGTTGGTGCCCCTAACCCCCATGTTGTTCAACTGAATAAATATAAAAAAGTAAATAAAACATGTTTATATATGTAAACTAATTATGATAGGTTGATCCATAGAGTGATGGAGATAGAGAATACATGGTTATCAGCCTTGAGAAGCTCAAAGTCTAGCAGGGGAGATAAAGGTGAAAACAAAGTACAAAGCAGTAGAAATAATTGCTATTATAGATGTGTGAATTGAAACAAAGAGGAGATAGAGACGACCTTTGCCTGCAGGAGAAGAATTGGAATTCACTTTTATTAGGACGACTTATTCTGTGTTAGAAATTAGAATTTTCAGATTCCAGAGTAAGAGGAAAACATCTACGTAAGGTTTTTTTTTTCCCCTCAAGCTTTGAGATATCAGTGGCATCTAACATATGTAAGATGTACAATGTGATGATTTCATACACATGTGTATTACAAAATGACTGCTACAATAAGGTTAGTTAATAACTAACCATCCTGAGTAGAGTTTTAAAATTTATCTCTGGGGCACCTGGGTGGCTCAGTCAGTTGAGTGTCTGACTTTGGCTTAGGTCATGATCTCACCGTTTGTGAGTTCGAGCCCCACATCAGGCTCTGTACTGATGATTCAGAGCCTGGAGCCTGCTTTGGATTCTGTCTCCCTCTCTCTTTGCCCACCCCCCACTTGTGCTCTCTCTCTCTCAAAAATAAATAAATATTAAAGCAAATAAAAATAAATTATCTCAGTAAGGAAACCAGCATGCAGTAGTCTGGCAAGCGTGATACAAGAATTTGCTACACAGGTAACAATTGTATAATGTACCAAGGACACTTGAAATGGCTCCTTTACATAGACCGTAATTGTATGATAGCACATGTAGGTAGAATAGAGTGAAGAGTGTGATGCACTCTTGTGCACTGTTGGTGGGAATGTATCCATCATTTCACTCACTTGAAAAACTACCTTTACGTGCAAGATATTGCATAGGTACTAATGAGAAAACAAAAACTAATAAGGTGTATTTCTTGCATCAAGGAGATTTTTGTAACCTAGTGAGGGAGATAAAATATACTCAAGTGACTACAATCCACAGCAGTTTGTGCTTAGGGTCAGGCGAACTGTATAACCAAGCATTAAAAAGCTCAGAGAAAATGCTTCATTTGGGTATAAGAGAGGACTTCTCAGGAGAATGTGGATGTGAGCTTGGTCATAAGGATAAATAGAAGTTTTGTAGGTGGCTATCATGGCGAGAGGGTGAGTTTCCCAAACATAAGAATCTCTTGAATCACATAAACACATTTGTAGAGGTGGGAAAGTGTAAGTCCTATTTCACGAACAGAAAGTAGTCTAGCCTTGTTTGAGTATAAAGTACATACAGCAGAGTTGTGGGAGACAATTTTTGAAAGATTAATTAGCAATAAGTCATAGGGGCCTGAATCTTGGGCAAACCAGACAATTGTACAAACATTTATTGAGGATATAATATCTCAAGCATTGGGAATTCAAAGATGAATGAAGCGAAGCCTTTGTCCTTGGGAACTCAGACACCCCATACCTGATGCTTTGGAGCTAGGCGTAAGGAAATAATTCTAAAATATGAGGGTACATGCGATGAAGAAGATATGTGCAAAGGACTATGGGAACAATTACTTCTCACTGGGCGAGTTGGGGAAAACACTAGGGTAAAGATAATATTGTAACTGGGTCTTGATAACTAAGTGCAGAAAAAACAAGAACATAATGTTTCTTCTGTGTACAAAGTCTCAGAGATATGGAAAAGCTGATTTAGTCAAAGAGCAGCATGTGGCCCCTTGTGACTCAGGGGCAAGTATTAGAAGTTGAGGCTGGAAAGCAAGACTGGGGTCAAAATGAGAAGGACCTTGTCGGTGTGGTAAAGAATCTGGGCTTAAGTCTCCAGTCATTTTCAAACATTTGATTTTGTGGCACGCCTTCAAATACTAGAATTTTTAGCAGGACAACAGAAAGGATCAAATATCTAGAACCATTAATCAAGCCAGCAGCAATTACAGTACAAACAATAGCAGAGCTATAGTCTCACAGTGTCTATAAAAGCATCCATAGTTACCTCACTATTCACTTGGTTGACTTTCAGCACATTTTTCTTTCCTTTTTTTTTTTTTTTGAATACAGCTATTTATTCCCAGACATACACTCTTGAATCCCGGAAGGCAATGTTCTCACAAGCTCCAATAAGCACAAGGTAGTTCCCTTGGTGTACACTTGACCTTACCCTAAGCCTCTTTCCTCTTATTTGTAGCAAGTTGCATTCTACTTAACACCCTCAAGTTGCAAAATCTTAATTCTGACAGAAATTCCTGTTAAAATTTTTAATCTCGGAAAAACGGAATTTTACCTACTGATCAGAAGGTGGTCATCTATTTGCAAAGCATGCAAGGTATGGGGACAAAGTGCTGTGTCTTACCAGATGCCTACCATTGCTGTAGGCAATAGAAAGTTCTAAAAGACCTTTAAACAGGTGGATCCATAACCAAAGTGATGATATAGGCAGGTTAGTCTAACTGCCACGTGCAAAATGGATTGGGGAGAGGAGAAGCTGGGAGCTGGGAGAACATTTAAGGCCAGAACTAGGATCAGAACTAGGGTTTCAGTAGAAAGGGAGAGTAGGGGCCATTTTTTTTAAAGTTTATTGAGAGAGAGAGAGAGAGAGAGAGAGCGAGCAGGAGAAGGGCAGAGAGGGGGAACAGGGGAAGAGAGAATCCCAAGCAGGCTCTTCACTTTTAGTGCAGAGCCTGATGCAGAGCTTGAACTCACAAACCAGGAGATCATGACATGAGCCAAAATCAAGAGTCAGTTTCTCAACCAACTGAGCCACTCCAGGGCCATTTTAAGAAAATACAGAGGCAAACCATAAGCGACTCTGAATACAGAGAACAAACTGAGGTTTCGGTAGGGGAGGTGGGTGGGGGGATGGGTTAAATGGGTGATGGGCATTAAGGAGGACAATTTTGGGATGAGCACTGGGTGTCATATGTAAGAGATGAATCACTGGGTTCTACTCTTAAAGCCAAGATTACACCATATGTTAACTAACTTGAATTTAAATAAATAAAAGAAATACAGGATCTGTCAATTGATTGGGTGGAGTAGGAGTGTCATGAAGAGCAATCCAAGATGGGCCTGATATCTTATGCCTGGGCAGAGAGAAGAATATTGGTGCCATTAACAGAAATAGGATAGTCAGGAGTAACAGCTATTTGGGATTACATGAGAAATGTGGCTCAGGGTAATTGAGTTTTAAATGGTAGTTACAAATTAACCAAGAGTAGTGAGGTCTCTTAGAATATTCTTATCACTCTAGTAAAAACCCGGAGAAAGTAAATATTGTGCAATATAGCAATTCAGTGTGTGCGTATGTTTTGTTTTGTTTGTTTGCTTTTTTGTCTCTTAATGTTTCATCTATAACTCCCATGTTTTTTTTTTTTTGTTAGTTTTGTTTTGGTTTTTTTTTTTTTTAGATTTTATTTTTAAGTAATCTCTATACCCAATGTGGAGCTTGAATTTACAACCCTGAGGTCAGGAGTCCCATGCTTCACCAACTGAGCCAGCCCCGTACCCCTATAATTCCCTTGAAATACAATTGTGTTTGTAACAGCCAATTTACGTATAATTTTCTGTAGAATCCATTAATATAAAAATATTCCCAACCCTTACAGGCCTTAAGAAGTATTCCTGGAAAGTGGGAGTGGCTATCAGCTACTTGTCCATCTAGGGATTCTAATAAGTCGAATTCTCCTGACAAACAGGTCTATAAGATTACTTCTGTGGCCCTTACCTTTCTACCCTGTGGTGGAGCATATGCAGATACCTGCAGTATAGAACTGATAAGTACCAGCCTCTAGTAGGTAACCATTAAGCAGAATGGCAACTAGGCAACTAATTTTTGGGCCCTATTATTTCTTTTACTACAAATAAGGAAGTTAAAAAAAAACCTTTCACTCATTAGTTGTTTCCCCAATTTTTAAAAAAATATTTTTTAAGGTTTATTTTTGAGAGAGAGAGAAAGAGAGAGAGAAAGAGAGAGAGAGAGAAAGAGAGAGAGAGAAAGAGAGAGAGAGAGAAAGAGAGAGAGAGAAAGAGAGAGAAAGAGAGAGAAGAGAAAGAGAGAGAAAGAGAGAGAAAGAGAGAGAAAGAGAGAGAAAGAGAGAGAAAGAGAGAGAAAGAGAGAGAAAGAGAGAGAAAGAGAGAAAGAGAGAGAAAGTGAGAGAAAGAGTGAAAGAGTGAGAGAAAGAGAGAGAGAAAGAGAGAGAGAAAGAGAGAGAGAGAGAGAAAGAGAGAGAGAAAGAGAGAGAGAGAGAGAAAGAGAGAAAGAAAGAGAGAGAGAGAGAGAGAGAAAGAGAGAGAAGAGAAAGAGAGAGAAAGAGAGAGAAAGAGTGAGAGAAAGAGTGAGAGCAAGAGTGAGAGCAAGAGTGAGAGAAAGAGTGAGAGAAAGAGTGAGAGAAAGAGAGAGAGAAAGAGAGAGAGAGAAAAAAAGAGAGAGAG
>NC_064812.1:64311693-64430487 GCF_023721935.1 Panthera uncia | reverse complement strand
ACACACACACACACACACACACACACACACACACAGAATCCAAAACAGGCTCCAGGTTCTGAGCTGTCAGCACAGAGCCCAACGCGGGGCTTGAACTCATGAACCGCGAGATCATGACCTGAGCCAAAGTCGGACACTTAACTGACTGAGCCACCCAGGCGCCCCTTGATTTTGTTTAACAAACAGGTGGGGGACGCCTGGGTGGCTCAGTTCGTTAAACAAAGGGGAGTATTTCCATAGTGAAAATCTTTGCAACAAGTAGTGCTAGAATACTTGGCCATCCACATGCAAAAAATGAAACTTGACTCTACTATACACAGAAATTAACTCAAAATGGCTCAGAAACCTAAATGAGAACTCATTTTAAAACTATGAAATCTCTAGAAGAAAACCTAGGAAAAAAAATCCATGACCTTGGGTTACGCAAAGGTTTCTTAGATGTGACACCAAAAGCATCTTCTTTTCTGGCTTGTGCTTGTTGTGGATAGAAAAAATAGGAAAAAAAAAAATAGAAGAAAACTAGTAAGTCCGTATTCATTAGAAGTACTTTGGTTTTTGAGCACACCATCAAGGAAATGAAGTTACAGGCTGAGAAAATCCCTGAAGAAATATCTAACAAAAGGTTTGTCTCCAAAAAAAATAAAGAGCTCTTAAAACACATAGTAAGAAAACAATTTTAAATTGGGCAAAATATTTTAACAGACCTTACAAAAGAGAGATTTTTTCTTTTATGAATAAAGACTCCAAAAAAGACACACATTTAACAAACACTCCACACAACATATGCAATGGCCCACAAGACACAAAGAAGCTAAACATCATTGATCAGGGAAGTTAAAATTAAACCACATTGAGAAAACACTACATGCCCACCAGAATAACTAACGTTAGAAACATTGACAATACCAAATGCTGAGGATGAGGAGCAACTGAAACCCCCATGCACTGTTAGTGGGGATACAAGAAGGGTACAGCTAGTTTAAGAAGTTTGACAGTATCTTCTAACATTAAACATACTTACATGGGTACGAACCTAGAAGTAGAATTGTTGACTCAAGAAATAAAAACCTATGGCCATAGAAATATTTATATGATCATTTGTAGCAGCGTTCATGATAGCCCCAAACAAAAGCCACCCAAATCTCCATCAAGATATGGTATGTTTACACAATGAAATACTCTTCAACAAAGAGGGATGAACTACTGATACAAGGTACAATGTGTATACCACAAAACGTCATGCTAAATAAAAGATACTAAACACACAAAAGACTACATACTGTTTGTTTCCATTTGCAGGATATTCTGGGAAAAGCCAAACTGTTGTGACTGAAAGCAGTCAAATGGTTACTGGAACCAAGGACAGGAGTTGGGGATTGACTGAAAAGGCCCTTTACTTTATGGGCTAATGCAAAGGTTCTGGAACTAGATTATGATGGCAGTTGCCCAACTAAAGACATTTACCAAGCTCACTGAACTTTATACTTAAATGTAGGGATTTTACTTATGCCTCACTAAAGCTGTTAAAGAAACCCACACAATTTTACAAGGCAGACGTTACTCCCATTGGGCAACTGGGAGAAGAGTCTCAGAGATTGGGTAACTTATTTAAGGTTAAGCAGCCAGTCATGGTCAAACCCCAGCCCACTGGTAATCACTGCTCCATTCTGCTTGTTGGGACATAGGAGACACTGGAAACAGCATGGTGCTGATGCAAGTTCCTAGGGTTAGCAGATCCCACCCAAGCTGGAGCCACTGGGGACTGCTCCCCTCTATAGGAATGCTCTGCACTGGGAAGTGCCAAGTGTGTCCTGGGCCAGAGACACAGTGTCTAGAGATTCTGCTGCTCTCAGAGAGAAGGTGCTATGGGGAAATAAGCACAGTGCACAGAACAGGGTTAAAACTCTGGCTTTGGTACTTAACAGTCGTAACTTAAGCAAGCCATTCACCTTCTTTCAGCCTCAGTTCCTTAATCTAGGAAAATGACTTAAAGGCCTACCACCTCCCTTACTCAACTGTTGTGTGTTGAAGAGTGAAAAATAAAGGACCAGATCCTTAGAAGCAAATTCCCTTCCTTTTCTCTTCTTGAGAGAAAAAACACTCAGACCTTAAGGATTTAGGTGGTGTTTTGAAAAAAATTTTCACTGAGGAAAAGGAGGATTTTTTTCATCACGAGCCCTTCTGGGCATGAAAGTTATCTGGCCCTTAGAAGTTCTACCCAGAATCTTGCAGTCATGAGGTAAAAAAGTACATGAAACTCCCTTTATTCTTCCCTTACTTCATTTCTATGAAGTCTGACATATTAGGTTATCAGTAATTCCACAGATGTTTCAATAAAAATCAAAAGACATTATGTGAGTGTATATGACTTACCTGTATGCAAAAAAAACTTGCATTATTTGACATTGGGGGGGGGGGGGAAGAAGTAAATGTTTGAAACTATATGCCTAAATGGAATCGTAAAGGACTTTTTTAGAAATAGGAAGTGTTCTGTTAGGTCCAGCATATGATAGCCTGGAAGAGGTCACTGTGCAAAAATCTAAGTTTTCAAGTTTTGAGGTTTAAAGAGCTCAAAGCATTTTATTAACAATATTTGTCTATGTGGCATAAATGCCTTTCTTCTTTATTATGCATGTCCACATGGGGGTTCTCATGCCTGACTGTATAAACATAACCTGAGGTGGTGGTAGAATGTGGAGAGCCAAGGTCCCCGCACCAAAAATTATTTCATATGACAGGGGTAGCACCCAGTAAACAATTGTTTTTTCAAACAAATAACCCCTCATGATTCTGGTGCAGGGAATTCTGGACCATACCTGAAACACATCCTATCTCAAGGTCCTTTTCCTGTCAGGAAAACTTCTAGTAGTCCTACATAAGGGGTCCCTAGTTTGTTTTAGGTAGTAATTGGTGTTATAAAATAGGATTGATGATCAGATAAGCTTGGGAACACACTGATGCTCATTAAGTTTATAGTGACCTTTTATACTTGCTGTATCAATTATCACCTATCAATATTTCCCCAGTATGTACCAATACTGAATAATTCACCATTTTCTTGTTTCACTCCCTGTTCCAGGTATAGTCTCCTTTCTCCAATTGGATTTGTAAGATCCTCAAGACAGGTATCTATTTCAGTTCTTTGTGCCATATAAAACCTTTGTGATAATTACTACTCAGTAAAGGGAAAGATATGAATATTGATTTTAGCTAAATAATATCACAATGGAATTACCTGGAAAGGCAAGAATGCTGCCTTGTTCCCCGAAGCTTTATTATTACATTCCAGGTTCAGTTCTTTTGTTTCCTGAATATGGCTTTAAGGAAGTTTCCAGAGGAAGCCACACACTGTAACAACCAGAAGCTCATGGCAGGCCACTCCACATAAGGTAAAGCAATGTAAGCTACTGCATAGTTCACAGTAAAAAAAAAAAAAAAAAAAATCCTGGATAAATGGCATGAATGCCACTTTGCTAGACTAACTTTTCCCAAAAGCTAGACTGTTAGGTTTTCGACACCCACAGCCACACAAAGGTAGTAACAAGGTTAAATAGAAAAACAGGATAATATATATTAAATCCACATACATTTTTAAATCCATGTACATTTTAAATCCATATATTTTAAAGTATTAAAATTTTTTTTTTAATTTTTATTTTTGAGAGAGTGCACGAATCGGGTAAGTGCAGAGAGGGAGACATAGAATCCCAAGCAGGGTCCAGGCTCTGAGCTATCAGCACAGAGCCTGACGTGGGGCTCAAACCCACAAACCCTGAGATCATGACCTGAGCCGAAGTGGGACACAACCAACTGAGCCACACAGGTGCCCCTATCCACGTACGTTTTTAAATCATGTACACCTGTGCCTAAAACTGAAGTGATATTTATATTCTTAATGGAGATGGACAAACCTCAGATTAGAAAATCTAAAGTTCTATGTAAAATTTTGTCTGTTTCCATTTTTAGGGGGCAAGTACATAGTGAAGTCGCCTGCTTCACTAAAGGATCCACAACTCCAAAGCAGTTTATCACACTCTGGTCCAAATACTGTATTTTGGCTCATAGAATCATGGAATTTATAAGACCAAGATTCGTCTTGTATATTCCCCTGAACAATATTGAGTAGGTTTTAAACACTCTAATATAGGAGTTTTATTAGAGAGGCACTATTTACAGATCTAAAGATGGGAGGTTCTTGCTGGTCTCTTGGAGCCAGATGTTTATAGATTTAAAGTGGCTCACTGAATAATCCTGGTTCCAAGTTGAACAGAACACATTCTTTCGGTTTTATAAATACAAAGGAGTCTATAAACTGAATGAAAAACGATCATTTCTGGCAATTGACTTCAAACCGTATTTGCTAAGGTAATATAAACCACTGTCCTCAATCAATAGAGCCATTTTCTCCAGCCATCATTGGGCAACTTTCTCTGGACAAATGAAGTCTTTTGTGCCACTACCCCCCCCCTTTTTTTTTTTTTTTTTTTAAGACTTGCAAGTCAATGGATGTTATAATTCTTATGGTATTTCACACCGATGAATCCTTAGAGCTAGAATTACAACATTGAAAACAATGTGGTACAATCAAGTGTGTAAGTTGCAGCAATTTTGCCCTAGGATTTCCATAACATAGGTCACCTGTGTATTCATCTTTCCTTCCAGCAATTTTGGTTGAGGTTTACAGTAAGTATTTTTACTGCCGGGAAACATCAGTTAAACATTGACAAAAGATTATACCAAGGGAGTTGCATCTTATGTATGTATCCATTATCTGGGAAGAAAAATATCTCAAAATTAAGTGATTTTTGGTAGCTCTGATATTATGTTGGCATTCAAACAAAACTGACTGCCCCGTCTCCCCAATCATGGATTTATGGTGATTTACTTCCATATACTGCAACTAACCTTCATCCAACACAAAAAGACCAGCCATGGGAGTACTCCATCACAACAGAGTATTTTACTCCTATTAGTGCTGATGAAAACAATTACTTCTTCACTTAGGCACAAAACATGCCAGGGTAATCTCAAAGGAAACCTAATACAGCAGAAGCATGGATTTTGAAAGTCATTTATGTACTGTGGGCCCCTTTTGTGCTGGGGACTGAGAATAGGAAACACAGATATAGTTCCTGCTACCTACAACTTTATAGCTCCCAATCCAGGGGTGTCACTAACCTTCCTATCGAGTTATTTGCCTAGCCTCAGTTGTCTCATCTGTAAAGGAGAGGGAATCTTAGATACTTTTCATATGTATTCATTACAACACTATTTGTTCGTTACCTAACAAAAAAGTAGCAGAGCTGAATTGTTATTAAACTGCTACTTAGTTTTTAAGTGATAGACAAGTGATAGACAAGACAAAACACATTTCAGATCCTTTAAAGAACAAGAGTGCAACAGCCCTAGGATACAGGTTTATCAGAGTGCTCTATAGCCTAATGATATTTTATTTTGCTAAACATCTAACCTCCAACACTCTGCATAGTAACAGAAATGCAAACACCCTGATGGGTTACTTTAAACACAGATGAAAACTCCAATTTAGGAGTGTGTGAAACTGTGGCTAGAACCAAACTCGTGGGAGGCAAGCACAAGGAGGCTCATTTGTGAAGCTTTTCCCGAGGATAATACAACTCCCTGTTAAGAGCAAAACGTTTTTACTTCTGCATCAGCATCACTGCTGACACTGAACTATGACTCAAGACCTGGTTTGGTGTCTCCCAATCTTCTTTGCCACTTAAATACCTTTTATCCCCTCTTCAACAAACTGCTGGTTTGGAAAGATCATGTCAGCAGCACTGGAAGAGTGCAGGCACATCGAAAACGGTGCTTAAGTGTTTGCTATTTGTACATGACTATTTCTGAGTTTAATTTACCAAATGTTTATGGTTAAGCAAAGTTACATATAATGACTAGCTCTCATGAGGACAGAGCATTACCACATCAACCTAGTAACATTTTAGCTAAAAACCCAAGAAACTCAAGTGCTAGTGATGGTGTGCACCTTTATCATGGTAAATAAATGAAGGCCTCTTAGAAACACTGGAGTGGTTGAAGAACATTCAGAATCCCAGGCTATACCTTTAAGAGTCCAGGAAACCCAAGTTCAGAACAACTGTTTACAGTCAAGGTTCCCTTCCCATCTGGGAAAAAAAAGACATTTTAAGTAGTCTTGTATGAACCATAGGTTAAGTTATTTGATCATTACTGTTGCCTTAATGTTTAAAAAAACATGAGTGAATGCTCCCTGTAGTGGATACTTTCTAGAGTCTGGTCCAGAGATCCCCATCTCTGTATCTTGTCTGTAGGGCTTGACCCCAGGCTTTTGGTTTGAATTACCTAAAATTATGTCCCTGGCCTTAGCTGGCTTGAACAGGGATAGACACCCACTTCTTGCTCTTCACAATTTACGTACTGTGCTATTGAGGAACTACAAACAGGGTTCCGATAAGCCCAGGGCTCTTGAGGAAAGGTCCACGATGGCGCCTTCAAGCCCCCAGAGACCTGTCTGAATCCTTCCAACAATTTTCCCATTTTGGTCCAAAGTAGCTCAAAATGGTTTCTGTTACTTAGCAAACAATAAACCCTTAAATACACATTTCAAATGCTAATTTTTTAGAAAACCCAGACTATGATAGTTTGGAAAATATCAGATTCATCAGGGTTTCTATGGAGAATTTGAAGCAAACTTGTAACAGCACTCATTTCCAAGGCTCCAGGATGTAGGTGTAGGGGCTCTGTTTGTCCGACAGAAAAATCCAGTGCGTGGAAGGAAATGGGCACCATCTCTTCTAAGGATCTATTTGCATTAACTTTTTGACACAAGCCTGAAAAGGCTTCTGGTTTAGGGTGTGGGGTGGGATCTGAACCCTGTCCCTAACAGGAATATGTATGTGTACAAACCACACACACACCTGAAAGATGGGGGTGGCACACACCTTACAGAAGCCATTTGTCAGAGAGGGAAGTCAGAGCCTCTAGAATAACTCGGGAGAAAAGGAGATGGTATCTGAGTCAGGCAGCAGGGAGTCCTAAATATCACGTGGGAAAGGGTTAAAGAAGAAGACAGTGTGGCGGTACCCCACTCAACACCCCTGTAACATGGTTATCCCAAGGAGAAACTGCCGTGGGCAGAATCACAAGGCCATGTAGTACTTGCATTCCACACTGACCTACACTGGGATGGATTCCAGATCTCCATGTCATCCGAGTCCCTTTGGCCTGATGAATCTGCAGCAGCCCACACAGAGAACACAGGCTTGGGCTAGCACCTAGAGGAACTAAGTGAGCCCTAATCCTAGCCCAACTGGTCTGGAGATGGCTCAGCCACAGGAAACCACATCATTCATTTCAGGGCAGAGGGAAGGATGCAGTGAGAACAGAGTTCCCTCACCCAGGCCTTGGAGCAGCTTGGGTAGAGACAAACCGTATGGTTGAACAATTACACGTTCAAGTCCTGGAGGGCCCGGCAACATCCGAAGAGCCAGCAGGCTGATTTGTAGACATACATTTATACCTCCAGTGAACTGCCAGCTCTGTTGGAGTGGTAGCAGGGAGAATTTGGTCAGAGACTGAAATCAGCATGTAAATCAACACAGCTTTTGAGGCTTTGCTGGCACAAAGCAACACAGGATAGATTAAGTGCCTGTGATCTGCCAGTGTAGGACAGGGTCTTAAATACAACAAGATACAGATCCACTAAGATCGTTTTTAGGGAAAGTTAAAATGGGAGTACAAATCCTCACAAGGCTGTGAAAATTCCTTCTAGAAGGCCAGAGGGGTTCTGGACTTGTGGTCACTGAAATGGAAGTGTTAGGATACTCAAAGCCTTCTCCCAAAAAAGGGAACTCATTTTAGAGATTAGCTACTTCATTAGGCACAATTCACTTTACAGTAGCCACGTTGATCATTTTAATAGATCAAAGGTGGTTACCTCAAGTTTTGTTTTCGTAAGTGAATACAGCCTAAATAGAGAAACTTGGTTAAGTAGCCAGTCTGCAGTGGGCACTTAGCCATGTTTTCTCATTTCAAGTATATATAAGGGACCCTAACAAGTCACTTACTCCATGTAATCAGCTCACGGCTCTGCTTTTCAAATAAGAAGGGGAAATCATCTTTCCTTGCTCTAGCAATTAAGCTTGTGGAATTGGGCAATAGATACATTGTGTATAACGATATGTAGACCTTAACGGCCCTGGGAAGTTTATAGGCAGCTTGGGAACATTACCATTATTTCTAAGTCACCCAGATTTATAATTGCAATTTCCATCATAAGCATTTGACGCAATAAAGCAATTCTAAAGTGCTTCATAGTCTCCTAATGGCTTCAGTTTTTCCTTAATTCTAAGAGAAGATTGATTTTACAGTATCCTGGCTAGTGGAAGGCTACTTTAGTTTTCTCTGTTAGATTAACTTCCGTACAGCTGCATTCAGTTACTATTTACTTTCTGTTCCTTCTAGCACAGAACTAAGCTGAAATTCGAATGCCCTGATAATTGTTAAATGCTAGCCACAAATGACCTTTAAGCCTGCTGGTTTTATAGAAGGCCTACTTTTGGAATCTTATTTTCAAAATGTCAAGGCTAGAAGTTTTGTCTACAAATAGTTTTGAAGATTAGGGATATTTTGAATATGCCAAATTTCAATTCTGCATAAATTTATCTGATCACACACAATTGAGGGGTGTCATGGTAGGTGCTGGGACATACACCTCCCAGCTCTTCACCCACCTCCAATCTAAAAGATACCCAGAACTACCCCGTGGAGAGTGGAGTATTAGGGTTATATAAAAACAGAAGAAAAAGTGAAGAGGGAGCAATTTGCTCATTTTGAATGAGAAGCAATGTCCAGGTGTCAGCATAGCAATTCCGATGGCAAGGATAGTGCATTCAGGTGTTGACAGCTTCCCAGATATCTCAGGATCTCTTTGAAATCTAATACTGAGCCTTAACCTAAAATAGGCCTTCAATCCCTGTTCATATTTAAAGCTTAGAACTAAGTGTCCTTCTAAGCTCTCTCAATGGTTTAATTGGCAAAAGTGGCAATTCAACTGGGCTTACTGGAAATACTTTATAGAAACAGAAGAGTCACCTTCAATTAGAGACTCATGTTAAATATTTAATATGCATCCAGCACTGGCAGGATCCTGTTTCTACTCTCAAGCTTATAGTATCATCTGGGAATTCAAAAATATATACATTTTTAAAGCCCAGAGTAAACTAAGCAACTGGAAAAAACTGAAAAGCTATTGCAGGCTTGCATTATCAGAAAGACACCCCCCTGTGGATTAGAGCCTCTTAAATTCACCCGAAAAGATACATTTTGGCACCTAAAATGCCAAGGTATGGTGATTCCAACCATCTCAGGGCCAAGCCATGGAGGCTTTGATTTCACAAAGCTGGTAACCATGAGTAACTGGGCTCCTGTCAGTCTTGCTAATCTACACGACCAACCCCAGCAGCAGCAGCTCCACAGGGGAGCCTTTTAGAAATGCCTGTTCGAAAATCTCAGACCCCAGCCCAGTCCCACTAAAATCAAAATCTTTATTTTCACAAGATCCCAGGTGATTTCTATGCATTTTTAAAAAACCTGTACAGCCAAGCTTCTAGGATTCATTTCTGTGAAATCTAGGTAATTTCTTCTCGAAGTATATACTTGACTGCCGTCTTTGTTGTCAATGAAAACTAGCCCTTCTCTGCAATATTTAAGATGAATAAAAGATAGATTAAGCAGATTTTAAAACAGATTTCCCACCCCCGTTTTCCAGAGTATTCTAGCCACATGCCCATAGCAGCTGTGTTTACCTCTGATTAGACAGTACAATAAATGCACCTAGTGATAAATGAAATTGAATTAAATGCCTGATTGCATATACATGTTAAAACAGTTGGTTATTTCACCAAAACAATGGGAAATGTCTGTCATGCAAAAAATGCAAAGTAGGGCCAAGTAGACATACTGTAACAGTGAATAATTCTTTAATGTATTTATAGAGGAGTTACGGATTTCCAAGTTTGCCCTTTAACGTGAAGTCTCCTTTCAATGGAAACATTGCTGTCTAATTCCAAGTGCTTGGTTTGCTCAGACCTGTGGACTCTTCAGCCTCACATTTATAAAGAAACTGGATGTTAGAAGAAAGGGACAGGGGAAGTTATTAGTCACCAATGAGATATCCATCTCAAATCTATGATACTGGACTTTGGCAGCTGATTGAGGGGGAACTGGACTTCTTTGGATGTGGCCCTTGTAACTATCCTCAGACAGCTGTTTACAGTGCCTGAAAAATATCAACTGCTCCAAAAACACAGGTTGTGAAAGTGAACAAGTGATACAAAGCACAGCAAAAAACCTTCCATGAATGGTAGGGATTTAGACATGGAGAGGAAGGCTAGATTTGTCCCCACATAGGACACACCCCTTGTTGAGGCGGGGAGGAAAAAAAAAGATCTCAGAGCACAGGTCAAAAAAACAAAACAAAAAAACCTTTCTATTCCTTCCAATTCTTGTCCCCTTCTGGAAAATTCTTTCAAGAATTTGAAGGGAGTCCCTGTCTTTAAAGGGAGAAATTAGGAAAAACAGCCTGTAACAGAGGAAACAGCAGGGACTTTGAAGCCTAGCAAATCAGAGTTTGGATGTAATTGCCTGAAGTGTGTTTTCAATCCAAATTGCATAGATGAGTGAAGGAGCAGCTGCACAAGGATGAGGGAGGGGAGTGCTGGAAGGAAGTGCTAGGAAATAAAGGGGAAAGACACCAAATTAGGGCATCATGGACTTACTTTAATATTGCTGGAATTATTTCTCCCCTAATCCTTATTGTTTTATCCCTCAATACAAACGTATCGATTATGTGCTCCTTGTAGAAGGGTAAACTGTCCCCAAAGCATGTAATATTGAATGTGAAAATTCCTGGTCATCCCACTTCCAAGGATAACCATTATTGACCATATTGTGCATATCCTATTTTCTGTTTTATAGGTTGTGTTTTTTAATATATAATACTTCATATATATCTACATTGGGTGTACATAAAATGGTCATTGTGGTAGGCTGAATAATGGCACCCAAAGTAAACCTTCTAATCCCTGGAACATGTACTGCCTTCCATGGCAAAAGAGGGCATTGCAAATGTGATTGAAAATCTCAAAGATGGGAGATTGCCCTGGATTATGTGGAAAGGCCTTAAAGGCAATCACAAGTATCCTTAGAAGACAGGCAGGAGATTTGACACACATGGAGAAGGCAATGTGACCACGGAGAGAGCTTGGAGGGGACCACCATCACCGGAAGCTGCAAGGGAGGAACAGATTCTCCTCCGTAGCTGCCAGAGGGAATGTGGCCTGTTGATGATACTTAATTTCAGCTTAAATGTCATGTTGTTAGAAGCAGGCTTTTGAGAGTTAAACGCTTTGGGACTGAATCTAGAACACTGAAGACAATGAGATGGATGTGCCTCATACTCATGTTTTTTTTCTGAACTACATTTACATTCTCCAAGCTAGCCTACTTTGGTTCAATCTCTGGGTCCACCATTTTCTAGAATATTTAACCTATTTTTAAAACAATTCCTCACAGTAAAATGTACTACGTCTTGATCTGTCCTAGTTAGCACAATTTTATCTGGAAACTCATACAATGATTTTTGTTTTTTTACTATGAATATTTGAAAAAAACTAAATTAGAACTACCCTATGATCCATCAATTTCACTTTTACCTATAGGATACAAAATACAGATTCAAAGGGGTACATGCATCCCAAGGTTTATAGCAGAATACCACAGTAGCACAATAGCACAATAGCCACAGTATGGAGAAAGCCCAAATGTCCATTGACTGATGAATGGATAAAGACATGGGGTGTGTATGTGTGTGCACATGCGGGCATGTATATATAAGAAAGTGATAAAATGGAATATTAGCCAAAGAATGAAATCTTCCCATTTGCCATGACATAAGTGGAGCTAGAGTGTGTTAAGTGAAATAACTAAGAAATACCATATAATAGCATATGTGGAAGTTAAACAGATGAATATAGGGGAAGGGGAGAGAAGAGAGACTCAGGACTATAAAGTTTGACAGAGGGAAGTAGGTTGGAGATGGGCTAGATGGGTACTAAGAAGGGCACTTGTGATAAGCACTGGGTGTTAAGTCTAAGTCCTGAGTCACTGAGTTCTACTCTTGAAACCAATATTGTACTGCATGTTAACTGGAATTTAATAAAACTTTTTCCCTTTTGTCTGGAAAAGTAATTGTTTTTAATATTTTTGAAAAGCTAGTTTGGGCTAAAGAGAATACAGCTAGGTAAAATCCTAACTTATGCTTGTAAGACCCAGAAGCACAGAATTTGCAAAATCTTAAGGAAATCTTTCTGGTCTAGGCGAACTGCCTCCCCCACGTAAGGAAAGGACCAGTTACTGCCTATGGTGAGTAATACATATGCATCTTCTAAAATCCCCGTAAAGGAATTTTGTCAGACTGGGAAGTTAGAAAATTTCCTTTGGCAAGAGTCTCTCCACATCTTCATCTGGGCTACCTCTCCCAGTCCTAGCAGACATGGATTATTTGTAAAGACAAAGGGTCCAGTTCATGGAACTTTGTCCGAACTTTGGGGGAGGGGGTACTGAGCCTAGCTGCCAATATTTTCTTTTGGCTTTTTCTTTCATGGTTTTGGGCAAGTTGGACTGAGAATCATAGTCAAGACAACAGGCCAGTTTCTAAATCTAATCAAAATAAGCCTTTTGAGCATTTACTATTTATGAAGCACAAGGAGAAGCATATGAAGTAGTTGAAGATACAGGCTTTACACTGAAGGTGCCTCAAGTTAAACAGAAAAGCTGTTAGAGGAGGGCTCTGGGGGCTTGTTTCGTCATGCTAGAAATGACACTTCACATGAAGGGCTAAAGGGTAGGGACATTCCACATGTGACAACACACTGAAGGACAGCACCCTAGGTGATACAGATGGAGTGGATGGAGTAGGAGCATGCTTTGGTCATGTTTGAGGAAAGGGGCAGACTCCTCTGAGCAGAAGAGAGGGGAAAAGGAAAGAGCTGTAGAGGGACTTGGATGCCCGACAAAGGAGTTTGAACAGCAGTCTTGAGATTTTGTGGCCTATTGAAGCATTCTGGATCAGTAAAGCTATGTGACAGAAAAGCACTTTGGGAGGATTAATTTGGATAGTGAGGTACAGAACAGAATGGAGGTGGCAAACTGGAAGTTAGGAAGTTACTACGGCCACATGGACATAATGAAGGCCAAAGGAGAGAAATGAAACCCAGAAGAAATGGGGGGGGGGGTAGGAGGGAGAGTGGTAGGGCTCAGTGAGTAACTATGTAGGGGAGAAAGAAAAATGAGCCGTTTTAACCCTGGGTGGTTGGATTTCTCCAAAGTGAATGAGAATAGGGTAAAGAGACACACAGACACAGAGAGTGTATATGTTTCAAGGAAGTTGGCATCCACACAGGAATGTCCAGTAGCCATTTTCCCATATGGGACTGAAAGGAGTAAGAAACCCAGAGCTGGAAATGAAGGCTTGAAACGCATCATGACATAGGTGATATACCTTGTGCCATGAAAACAATCAGCATCTTTGGGACAGAACACAGCTTACAGGGATAGCATTTGAATAATGCTATCTCGGATAATAATACCCTATCTGGATAGTCTGTAGGCTTTCAGGAAATAGAACTTGAAGGAGTGGTCTTTGGTCATTTTGTAACTATATCTCTGCATTATGTACCTTGAATTTAACCAATGGTCCTTAAGACTGTTGAATTAGGGACTTTGTACTCCACAGTTCTGCTCTGGATTTTCTTCGTCATGTTGACTATCTCCTGACCTCTCCACCAGATAATGAAGTCATTGTGTGTATTTTGTATAGCTTATGCAACTTGAGAGATCAACTGAAGTTGACCTTTCCTTTTCCAACTGCACAATTAGAAGATGCCAGCTAATACAGTCACCAAATATTTACTAAGTAACCTACTATGTGAAAGACCCCTATTAGGAGCTGAACAAACTTCTTATTTATATTCTCCCTTTTAACGCAAAAGGTAAGCATTACAAGTGTTTAAGTAAATCAAACGCAGGCTGGAAAAAGTCTTAAACCTAACATATGGAGTTAATGGTGCCAAGTTGCTTGTTTTTATAAGCACAAGAGCTTTTTAAAGCTGAGCACTCTGGCTACGCCCATTAGGTTCCACAGTCCCCACAGACTTTGTTGTAGGACATCTGGTACTTTACTGCCTTAGAGGCTCAAGAAATACCATGCGTGCCATTTGCTTTGTCTCAGTGTTTCTAAAAGGTTCCCTTTCCACTTGATCTTTGTTAGTGGTAATAGTCCAGGGTTTCAGACACTGAAGGTCTGGTGTTAATAGATTTTAAGTACTCCTGTCCATTCCTCAAAAAGGGAATATACAACTACAACCTGAACATTAGCTTTACTTTCATGAAGCTTTTGAAGAATGATCTCCATAGGACTGAATTTTTGCCCAAAATACATGCATTTTGGCTACAGAGGAAGACACAGCAATATCAGGACACTGAGCGAGTCAGGTGCAGATGAACTAAAGAGGCTGAGGGGAACACTACGGCAAACCCAGTAGGTTACTTTCACAAAAACTCCATCATCAAGGGCCAAAGGCTCACAGTACAGGAAAATGAGATTTTGCAAGCATTTGAATTTCATACATCTTCCTAGCTGTTGAGGAGGGCTTAGCACTGAGAGGTACTTTCTTTATAGAGGCTTTACAAAGGTTTGTGGTCTTCACTGCCTAGGATCGACACTGGCAGGCACCTTAACCTTATTTGATAAGCATTGCCCGTAGTTCACAAACACTAGTCTACGGAGAAGATGCACCAGAGTCCCTTGGTTGTCATTTTTAAGACGTTCCTGGGCTGTTTCTGGATATTCTGGTTCTATCTATACATTTGGAGTATGCATAAGGCGTATCTGCGTTTGTAAAATCTGCAGGTAATTCTGATGAGCTTTGATTCCACTCACTTCCTTATAAATTAGCATTCTATGACTGGAAGATTCTGTGAAAAGCAAGCTGTAACCCAGGCTGAGCGTACTGTTCCATATGTTAAGTATAGGCATCAATGCACTAATCTCAAGTGAAAAAGTGATGGTCCTTTTCTAGTGGAACAGAACGGAGTTACTAACTTATGAACTTGTAAATCTTGGTATGTAACTATAGCAAATGTAAGAAGGGCAGGAGAAACATCCTGTTCTAGGATTACCTTGAAGCATTTGACATTTCCTTATTTCTTCATCATGTTAGAAGAAGAGATTGGGAATAAAATGATATACACATGGCACATAAATCAAAACAGAACCGAGACTTCTTTCCTAATCCAGTTTTTCTAAAATATGCCATTAGGGGAGAAATTTAAGTCTCACATTAGTAGCATTTTAATAGAAATGGGAGAAGATAATCTACCCTCTCAAAAATACTATTGCTATCTTCACCTTACCTCCTAAAAATAACCTAGAAAAACAGCCCTATGATGCAAAAGCATATTTAAAAAAAAAACAAAACACATGACTGTAGCGCTTTAATATATCATGTACATTCTTCTAGGTCCACATGTGCCCATAACTCATTTAACGGCTTCATAGTATTCCATAGACCTGTCTTGATTTATAGGATTTTTCCAGTCATTCCCCTACTGGACTTTCAGTTCTTAGTGATTTAAAAAAAAAAAAAAAAAAAACAAAAACAAAAACAAAAAAAAACTATCAGTGCCATAACAAACATTGCAACACATGCTAATTTTGGACAGATGTTCTCTATGAATGGGATTGACCTGTGCAAGGGTAGGAGTATCTTAACTCTTAGATTCTGCTAGATTGCTTTCCAAGGAGTTTGTAGCAATTTCACACTTCTATCAGCACTGTAGGAGTTCATTTCTTCCAAGCCTCACCAACATTGGTGAAACTTCAAAGGATTTAAAATGCTCAATCTGTTGTGTGAAAAAAATGGCATTTCATTGCTTTAATTTGCAATTCTGTGTATGAAATACACCTTTTTGTGTATGTTGGCTCTTTGCATGTCCTTTTCTGTGAATGGCCCTCTAGGATAAAATATTCTTCTGCACACCATGTACAAAGGAAATTCCACATAAAGATCGAAACACAGCAAAGTCAGAAGAAAAAAAAAATGCCAGAATATTCATATCAGTGAGAAGAGATGCTTGACAGTTTAAACAAGATAAATCTATATGCCACAAAAGAATTAAGGTAGATTTGAATTTATAACCATTAAGATTTAGTCTTTTGCCTTACAGGAAAAAAAAGGAAATGATAGATTGCATCATATAGTTTTGTGTTTTTTTTTTTTTTTTTTACACTAAATGATTAACATTCCTGATATAGGATTCTCTCAAAAACAGATACAGTACAGGCAAAAGGAAAAAATAAAAGGCAGTGATTTTTTCCCCACCCTGACTCAGTCTGAGGATTCTAGTGTTTAAAATATAGACAGAGTACATGTTTACATCAGATTGTTGAATAGGAGGTGGGTCTCCTATAGGAGGTGCCCCCTCCTCCCATCTGTTCTCTGCCTATAGAGCCTCTTGGCACTTGGGTCTGATTTCCTCAGGTGGTGTGTGGTCTTTGGTAAGCTTCATACACCTACTAATCACATTGTGAGTTTCCTTTTGACATTTCCCTCCAGCCTTCTCTTTCAACTCTGCAGCCAACTCCCAGCAGCCCCACGGTCTCTTCAAGTCCATAATGAATATTCAGAAAATTCTGTACACGGAGCAGAGAGCCCCACTGAGCACCATTCACAATTTCAGGTATACCCTACAGTGGAAGGATCACATCCAGTTTTATAGTTTAGAAATTGAGTTTAGGAAAGGCACTTGTGGGGGCACCTGGGTGGCTCAGTCGGTTAAGCATCCGACTTCAGCTCAGGATATGATCTTGCAGTTCGTAATTTTGAGCCCCACATCAGGCTCTGTACTGACAACTCAGAGGCTGGAGCCTGCCTTGGATTCTGTGTGTCCCTCTGTCCCTTCCCCCTCTCAAAAATAAACATTAAAAATTAAAAGAAAAAAGGCACTTGTGTTGCTTTTATATACAGGATTTAAAGCACTTCCTTATATTCCAGTGTAGATGTGGAACACCTGAGAGTTTGCAAGTACTTTGTAAGGCCTAAGGTATTAGATAGCAGTCTTTGGACCAGAATCTTCTTTAAATCTACAGTTAAAAATAATCTGATCAGTGGGAGCATCAGAGACCCCTTGCTCCTTATCCCTTACTTGGAGACAGCACAGCTCTTACCAACTACCTTCTGCTATAAAGCTACTTCAGTAAGTCAGCATCATTCAAAGCCCTGCCTTGAATAACATCCTCAAAAAGACCTTTCTGCCTTATTAGTTCCCGCCTCCCCTGAATAGGTAGTACCCTAATATTTCTTTATATCACAGTTGTAATTAAGGTCTGCCACCTCAAGTGGAGTATAAACACAATGAAAGGACCACATTTTTTGGTGGGATGCTTAGCACAGTGCTAGGCTCATAGCAGATAATTAACAAACCTACATTGAGTAAGTGAAAGTCACAGTATCTTAGATCATGCCTCTTTGTTCACTCGTACATAGTCTAGCTCTTTTACGGGCTTCACAAGAATTGGGGCTTTGCCCACCTTATTTATTCCTAGGCCTATGGATTCCTAACATCTGGAACAACTTGGGACATATAGGAGCTCAATGAGAATTTGATAAATATAGGTTCCAGTATTATGCTTTTGTTGGCAGACTTGAAAGTGGTGATCTCAAAATTCCATCATTTTTCAGAACTCCATGAATGGGCATGCTCACAATAGTTTCTACATATGGTACTCTCCCCTTATCCTTGTTTTCAGTTACCTGCAACCAACTGGTCTGGAAGCAGATAATCCTGACAAATCCTCAGAAAGGTCAGTAGTGTTCATAGTGACTTCACAATGCCCAGGGTCATTGACCCCACTTCAAGTTATCTCAGAGGCAGTTGGTCTCCCATTACAAGAAGGGTGATTACAGTACAGTGTTTAGAGAGGGACTGCATTCATCTTTTATTACAGTGTATGTAATTCAATTCGGTTTATTTTCCACTTCTTATTGTACTTAATTTGGAAGTTTACCTTTAGCATAGGTATTTATATACAGGAAAATAGGTCTAGTATATGAAGGGTTCAGTACGATCTGCAGTTTCAGGGCTCCAATGAAGGTCTTGGAACATACTTCCACGGACAAGGCAGGTTACTGTGCTTAACTTACCTACATGTCTTTAATACCACTACATTATAAAACATACACAGAAGTTAAAGGATGAGAAAGTGTTGATAGGTGTTAGACCATTTTTTTCCTGTATGACAATTTGTTACCCAGAGTTACACTGCAATCAGTCACAAAGTTAGCTGCAAAGCTAATCTTTCCAATTTTCTTTAAGAAAACGCCTGGGTTTTAAAAGGCAGAAATCCCTTTAATCAAGGTTCTAGAATGCAGGAGTGAGAGGCAAAGAAAAATGATTTGCCAGTGATTGAAAAGTAGTTTTTATTCAGACGTTCTTTTTCTTCTAGTTTTCAGGTTGAGATTACTGGGAAGGGAGAGAAACATCCATAAATCAGAGGAGGTCTACTCACAACATGAGAAGCGCAAAGTACTGAAAAGTATGAATTAAGGATGAGGAATTTTGTCTGACAGTGGCATAGAAAAGTTTATGCAAACTTTTCTCAATCCATGTCCTACAGAGACAAGATGAAATAGCCCCCAATCTTCTTTGGCAAATCAGAAGACATTCAACCTAGACTAGGTTCCAGTTATGATCATGGCAGCTTTGAAGAGAAACTGATGGTTAAGAAGACTACTAGCAAGTATTTTTCCTGAGTTTCTCAAGATATGAATGGGCTAGCTCAGTCTGGGAAAAATACATCTAAGGAATAGATCTAAAAAGTATAATGCATTTTCCCTCCAGTCACTTCAAATGTGTTTTTCCTGACCCATTATGTTACCTTCTAAATGAAAACCTAAATACAAATTGAATCCGTGTGGTATGGAGACCACCAAATTTCTATTTGAAAGTCTACTTAAACACACATACCACTACGATGCTGGTTGTTTCCGACATTATTCTAAACTGCAAAGTCTCAAGTCCTGCTCCTGTGTTTTCCAGTTTCCTCGGTATCTCTGACACTCAGCAAGGCAGCCGCTTTGGCCATTTAATGCTTCAATACCCAACCATCTCATTTTTGCTCAGAACTTAAGAAATGAGCATGTCCGTTTTTCTTTTCAGTCATTAGTTTGGCACTGAGTGCTGTGTTAAGTGACTGACTTCTGATTTTTATTTGTAATGCTTCTGGAACTGTTTTGGCATAACAGAAGCTGAAATCCTTACTATATTGTTGCGGGATGGGGAGATTTACACATGTTAAAGATTAGTTTTTTGCTGAATGTAAGTTGTTCGTACTTCATACAGAATTCATAAATATAGGAAGAAAAAAAGTCACCTGTAACACTGTTACTTGGGTCATAACAATCACTTAATATTTTAGGGCATTTCTCCCGAGTTAACCAGATAAGAAATCCTACATCCTGTTTTCTCACCATTTCAAATTGTATCTTGAACCCTTATAATAGGCACATTCCATAATATGTACTCTAAGTAACCCTTTTCATATTGTTGAAAATAGATGTAGCTTCCTAGGTTTTGACGAAATTGGTGATAAACCTCTTTCCATACACTAAGTATTTACTCACATTTCAGGTTATTCCCTTAGGAAAGCTTGCTAGAAAGGACACTACAGAGGATATATTAGTGTTGAAAATAGCTTATGTTTATGTGTTAGGCTCGGTCCTAAACACTCCATGTATAAATTTAATGTTAGTTCAGTCTTACAGATGAGGAAAATGAGGCACAGAGATTAGGTAACTCTCTAAGGTTACACAGTAAGTGGAAAAGCTGGGATGCTTAACCCCAGGCTGAGGATTGAGCTGGTGGCTCCTAACCTTTATGCTGTATACTCTAGTCACTTAAATAGGATCTGAGCAGATCCTTGGACTTGGAAGGAATAGACCATTTAACTGAATCTCTCTATGTTACAGAAAGGCCCAGAAAAATTAAGTGACCAAGTCAGATAGCTGATAGCAGATCTAGAATTTACATGTCAACTCCTCATACTGTAGTCCAGAACATGCTATTCTAAGCATGGTCCATGAACCACAGCATGGGCCCCACCTGGGAGCTTGTTAGGAATGCAGAATCTCAGGCCTTACCCCAGTCTTCCTGAAGCCAAGTCTGCATGTTAAGATCCCCTGGGGATTCACCTGCTCCAAGTTTGAGAAGCTCTGGCAATACACTGTAAACTTGATGAATTCTTGGTATTTCAATGGAAAAACTGCATGTAAACTGCTAGTATTTCCACAGCAAGAAAAAAAGTTCTCAATTAAAGCTTATACTAGGTTGAACCATATGAAATTGTTTCAGATAGACGGATATTGGTACCTTAGTGTGGTTCAACTTCAGTGGGTAGAAAAGTAACAAAACTTACAGGTATTGGCAGTTTGTGTAGAGATCAAACTTAAGAGGTTCTTTATTCCCAAAGAATAGGTTACTCGGGAAGGAAAAAAAAGTAACAGACAATTACAGTGCAAAGTGAGAAGTACTACTGAAGAGCATTCTGAGACCTCTGGAGAAAGTTAAGGGATATTCTGGAAAATACACACCAGGGAAGAAAACAATTATTTGCCTCTATTAAAGGCAAAAAAAAAAAAAAAAAAAAAAAAAAAAAAAAAAAAAAGGCATGCAAGCCTTAGTCAAAGGTTTAAATGGGCACCACTGTAAGCTTCTCAGCCTAATTAAAACCAGTTGGTTAAGAATATAAAGGTGCTCCACAAAGTTTGAGAGATACCAATTACCATTTGAAAAACTAAGGACTATGTTATCCTTCATAGCGATAGCAGGTAAGGAGAGTTTACGCGTCTTACCACTTAGGGTGCATGATTGTCATGGGCCCTGCTTTTGTTTTTATTTTTTGAAGTTAACCGGTATTTTTAGGTGGGGTGAAATGAACTGATTTCCATTGTACTATGAGAAGAATGCTAGGAGTAATACTTCACGATGCAATGCATTTACCAGAATCTGAATAACCTATAAATAAGTGGCATGTGTTAAATATAAAAGCCTTTAAGTATTTAAGTCATTTTTTATTTATAGCAATCTTACTGTTACAGAAATGAGACTGGGCCATTATATTGGTTTTGCATCTTTACACTGGTTTAGAAATACTTAATGGGGGAGTTGGGGAGTTGGTTGAATTGGTAATTCCATTTTAGCATTTAACTTTTTTTCCCTCATAAAGAGGCCTTTTCTAGAAAGAACCAACCTACTAGTTGCTGGGCCCATGGTAAGCTATTCATCCTGTAGATGTTCTATAGAGAAGTTTCATTAAAGGACAAAAACAAATGCTTTTTCACATACACATGCACCCACAAAGGCCAAGATGATGGCAAGTCATTTGGCAGGTCATGTTTTCTAGAGAAACCATTTTCACAACTGGAAGGTAATTCTCCAACTTTGGGACCTTCTTACCATTTCTCAGTTGGTCCTCATCTCCTTCTTCCACAACTCCTTAGCTCAAGTCAGACTTTGACAGATACAAATCCTCACAGAGACCAATTTCCTCACAATTTCTAGCTAGACATTCAGATTTTACTAAAACTTGAATACTGCCATGCGAAGCATGCTGAACTCCACTTAAATGCTGTAAATTTGAGGACACTTTGAACCACATGGCACTCTATTTGATCAATTCTGTCTGTTCAAATTTTCATTGTTAGATTAACAAAAAAAAATTTTTTTTTTAAACGTTTATTCACTTTTGAGAGAGAGAGAGAGAGAGAGAGAGAGAGAGAGCGAGCGCGCGCGCGAGAGCGAGCGCATAAGAAGGAAAGGGGCAGAGAGAGAGGGAGACGCAAAGTCTGAAGCAGGCTCCAGGCTCTGAGCTGTCAGCACAGAGCCCGATGCAGGGCTCGAAGTCACGAACTGCAAGATCATGACCTGAGCCCAAGTCAGACGCTCAACAGACTGAGCCACCCAGGCGCCCAATTGTTAGACTTATTTTAAAGGAAGCCAACCTGTATTCTCCAGGGCCATTTGGTTTTTTGTGGTGCTTAGAATTTATATGGAGATCTGAACAGGGTAACCGTATAGGAACTGCAAACTTACATTCTTACTGCAGTTAGACAAAGAGGAGCTAAAAGGAAATACATGGACCATAAAATCGGAGATAAATTGGAAGGCCTTTGGTTCACAAAAATTCAAAGACTCAAGAGGTTAAACTCAACATGAATTGAGGACTTAGAAGTCCTGTGTAATTTTAAAGGAGTTCACAGGTTTTCCTTAGAGAATAAAATGACAAAGTCAAGGATTACTTCTCTAAATTTGGTAAAATGGCAATGGCTAACAAAAGTTGACCAGCTGGTGCCCATTCTGGCAACTATACAGGAAATAGCAGCTTGGCCTCAGATCTCCCTAAAATTCAATGCTGTTAAAAACAAATTTTAAGAGGCTGAGAAGCAAAATATCTGTGACCGAAATTGGGTAACCATTTGAGTGATAACCTGAAATGCATGGAACAGGGAGACAATGACAGGGGAGTGGGGAATATCACGCAAAGGTACATAGAAGTGGCAGCTCTCCAGATCCCCACATTCCCCCCCCACCCGCCCCCCGCAGCCCTGAGGGGGCAAATGGTTTCTATTTCTCACTACTGTCTTTATCATTATGAAATCTGGTCTGGCAGAACTGCCTGCAAATGTCAGCAGTTGAATTCCTAAATTTATTAGTTTCCTTCCTTGCCTGCCTTCCCCAATCCTTTCCTACCCCCTTCCATTCACCTAAACTTCTACTGAACATGCCAAATACTATTTAGAGACTGGTAGAATACAAAGGAAATCTAGCACCTTATTTTCAACTTGCTTGTACAACAATTTTCTTCCTTGAAAAGGAAAGATAGGACACCCACCAGAAGCTACTAATACCCAGCAGTCTGTTGGTGATTGCACTCAAGGACAGATCAAGTACTATGGGATCACTGAGGGGGAGCAATCACAGCTGATTGGTGGGATCAAGGAACCCCTGTCTGAGGAGTAGTGTTTGAACTGGCTCATGAAAGGCAGGCAGGCTCCAGAGGGAGGGAAAAGGAGGGATTACCCAGAATTGTGGGTCACAGAGGAAGAGGTGGAAGGGACTGTGAAAGGTTTTACAGTATAAAGAAAAAGGAAAGAGTTATTTGAAAGGGAGGGGCAGGGGGGAAAAAAAAAAAAAGTAACTACTACCATCAATAGCTCAGTTGCAGCCATGCCCACTTGGTGCTTGTTTTCCACAGGGGTTCTCAAACATTACGCTTACAATATGTTAAAGCCCATATTGCTAGATCCACCCCAGAAGTTTTTTGTTTTTTTTTTAATGTGGGGCAGATTCTGAAGCAGACTCCAGGCTCTGCACGGTCAGCACAGAGCCTGAAGCTGGGCTTGAACCCACGAGCTGGGAGATCATGACCTGAGCCAAAGTCAGAAGCTTAACTGACTGAGCCACCCAGATGCCCCCACCCCAGGAGTTTCCTCACAGGGAGTTGGGGGAGGGGATTAGTGGGTGACATGAAAATCTGCATTTCTAAGTTCCCAGGTGATGCTGATGCTGCTTGTCTGAGGACCAATGTCGAAGGATATATGGCAAACAGGCTATTTGCCATTTCTATTTGCTATTTCCTCTGCCTGGAAATTTCTATCCTCAGATATTCACATGGCTCCTAGGCTTTTATTCTTTTCTCTTGACATTCTTTATCCCTGATCTACGCTTTATCTTCATAATCTTTATCTTAGCACTATGGTTTAATTTTTTGTCATCTAATTAGAATGTAAATCCAGGAGGGATTTATTCACTAGTGCCTAAAGCAGTGCTGTCATTCCCAGCACCTAGATTTCTGTGTTCTTAGGTTTTAAAATAGTACTGGGCACATGGTTGGCACTCAGTGTTGACTAGTATCAAACAAAACCCCTAGAATAAATTTAGTCCAAGAGGTAAAACACCTGTCCTCTAAAAACTACCACTGAATAAAGACACATATTCCATGCTCATGAATTAGAAAAACGTTGTTAAGAAGTGTCCATACTACCCAAAGCAATCTATGGATTCAGTGCAATCCCTATCAACATACTTTGTTTAAAAGAGCTAGAATACTAAAGTTTATATGGAACCACAGAACACCCAAATAGCCAAAGCAATCTTGGGCAGGGAGGGGGGAAAGGGACACAAAACTGGAGAGATCACAAGATCAGATTTCAAGATATACTACAAAACTATAGTAATCAAAACTGTACGGTACTAGGGCAAAAATGGACAAGAGCAACAGTAGAGAACGCAGAAATAAACCCACACTTACATGGCCTACAGACAAAGGAGGAAAGAATATACAACGGGAAAAAGATGGTCTCTTCAGCAAATGGTGCTGGGAAATCTGGTCAGCTATTTAACAAAGAATGAAATGGACCACTTCCACTCACACACCCTCAAAAAATAGATTGAGGGCCTAAATAGGAGACCTGAAAACCATAAAAATCTTAGAAGAAAACCTAGGCAGTAATTTCTTTGACGTCAGCCTTAGCAGTATTTTTCTAGATCAGTCTCCTTAGACAAGGGAAACAAGAGCAAAAACTATTAGGACTCCACCAAAATGAAATGCTTAGTGCAGCAAAGGAAACCATCAACAGGAGAAGGCAACCTACTGAATGGGGGAAGAAACTTGCATGTGATCTCTTCCCATTATGTATTTTAGATAGTAACCCATTGAGAATACAACTCCACAGAATCCCAGGATAATCTGGGTCATCTTTGGAGATAAAGAAAAAGGAAATAGAGGGTTATTTGAAGGGGGAGGAGCAGAAAGAAAAAAAAAAGTACTAACCATCAATAGCTCAGTTGCAACCGTGCCCACTTGGTGCTGGGATTATCCCAGAATAATCCGATTAAAAATAGGCAGAGAACCTAGATATACAGTTCTCCAAAGATGACCTATAGGTAGCCAACAGACAAATAAGAAGATGCTCAACATGACTAATCAGGGAAATGCAGATCAAAATCACATTGAGAGCTCACCCCACACTTATCAGGATGGCTAAAAATCAAAAAGATGTAACAAGTGTCGGTGCGAGTGTGGAGAAAAGGGAACCCTCATGTGCTATTGGTGGGAATGTACACTGGAATAGCTATGCACCATAGTTTTCAGAAACTATGGAGGGTTCTCAGAAAATAGAAATACCGTATGACCCAGTAATTCTTCTAGAGATCTACTCAAAGAAAAGGAATATACTAAGGAGATAGATGTACCCCTGTACTTATTACAACATTCAGAATAGACCAGATATGGAAACAACCCCATTGTGCATGAAGATGTGATCTGTACACACACAGGAATATTTGTCAAAAAAAAAAAAAAAAAAAAAAAAGGAAATCCTGCCATTCACAACAACATGGATGGCCCTAAGGTTATTATGCTAAGTGAAAGAAGTTAGAGGAAAAAAGCTGATTTCACTTATGCATTGGAATCTAAAAAACAGAACAGAAACAGATTCAGATACAGAGGACACACTGATGATGGCCAGAAGGGAGGGGTGGGGGATGGGCACTATGAGTGAAAGGGCAAGGCTTCTGGAGGCTTCTGGTATGGAATAAAGAAGTCACTGGGATGACACGCACAGCATAGGGAAATAGTTCATGATATTGTAACAACATTGTACAGCGACAGATGGTAGCTACACTTGCTCTGAAGAGCAGAGCTTAAGGTGTCAACTTGCCAAATCACGATGTTGTACACCTGAAGTTAATGGCACTGTCAACTATACTTTGAAAAAACAGTGTTGACTGAATAACAGAAATGGTCTTGGAAAGAGGTGGGACAGGGACCTATGTGGTTTGAGTTAGAGAGGATGGAAGCTGAGAGAACTCAGGCTCTACACCCACATCACCTCCATCTCCTCAGTAATGCTATGCATCTCTGCTCTTATTAGCAAAAGGTTTGGGGTCCAGGATGGGAGGAAGGGAGGTGAAGTAGAGTAAGGGCTTGAATTAACTGGGGAGGTTTTACAAGAACGGTTATGAAGGCAAAGTAAGTTCTGAGGGGATGAAAACCCTCATTTTAGGCAAAGGAAGCCAGGCAGGCTGTATTTCTCTCTGAAACGCAGAAGTAGTTTTTCTATCCAATGGTCTATTAAGATGATTTTCTACTTGTCATTTGCAGTCATTCCCCTTTTACTGACAGAGACCTGAAAATTCACACAGGGGAGTCCAGTTCCCCGTGTCCTGCTTTTCTGTCCTGTAAGTCAAGGGCATAGAATAAATTTTTTCAGCAAGTTTCTTACTCTAAACATCTTGCTACACAGGCTTGTCCCAAATGCCTCTAAACTTCCATATGTTTAGTAATTTTGATGCCAAGTAAATTGCAATCACATCATCTACACGTACCTTCCATGGAAAAAGGACTGATATGGTTAGGGTCTTATTACAGCCTATCATACTACAAACTGTGTCTTCATTACATTCACAAAAATCTCAAGTGGGAACTTAGACATTTAGAGGATTCATGAATTAGATAAGAAAACCTAGAAGGTAGATAGGGGATGTGAAAACATGGCAAATGAGGTCACAAGTACAAGTGGTCACAGGTGAAGTGCAAAAATAAGCATCTGCTGAGGAAACCTCTATGGTACCACACATTCTATCATTTAGCAGTTGGCAATAGAAGGCTGAAGTGCCTTCTATAAAAATAGAAAAGCCACCTGGGTGGCTCAGTTGCTTAAGCATCTGACTCACAGTTTCACTCAAGTCATGATATCGCAGTTTTGAGAGTTTGAGCCCCATGTTGGGCTCTGTGCTTATAGCACAGAGCCTGCTTAGGATTCTCTCCTCCCTCTCTGTCCTTCCCCCCACTCACGCCATCTGGGTCTTTAGAAAGATAAACTTGAAACAAACAGAAAAACAAAATACAATGTGTATGTTAAAGGTCCAGAAAGAGCAGGAAGAGGGTGGTCCATCTGATACAGTCACATTTTCATGATCCATTCACATCATTGGACTAAAATCTCAGCCCTCAAGAAACAGACCCTGCTGCTCACTCTACTTTGAGTACTTCTAACCCTCCTTGGGGATAAGGAATAAGGCATCATTGGTATCGCTGGTACTTGCTAAGCCTAGTGGGAGGAGGAAGGATGGAAGGACTGAAACGATGGAAGAGGACCTCCAATTCTTAGGTAACTGACAGGAAGAGGGAGAAAGGAGCCCCATTTTTTGGCTAAGATGACATGGAGATATTCTCACAGATCTTTCAGTCCCAAGAAGATGAATCAATTTTATAACTGGTTACCTACATGAGAGCCTTTCCAACTAGTATTAGACACTTTACTTAATACCCTAGTTTATATCCCAATTTACAAAGTACTTCATTTTGTAATATGTTAACAGAGGACACTGGGTAAAGGGTGTATGGGAATGCTCTGCACTATAAAATTTAAATTTAAAAAACAAAACAATCTTTTATCAGGTCATTTAGGTCTTCATAGGACCAGGACTTAAAAAAAAAAAAAAAAAAAAAAAAAGAAGAGGAAAGAAGCCAGCTAACCCAGTGTAGAGGAGACCCAACTCCATTTCTTATGTACAGTGTTTCTCTTCTCATTCCTACCACCTGACATGAAACATGGACATACTCCCCTACCTTTAGTAAAAGCAGGAACAAAACCCGTTCCACTAGTTGTCAAGTCTCTACTCCCACTTCCCACTTCATGGATAGGCTTCTTGAAATTACAGTCTACACTCCCTGATTTTCTCACATACCATTTGTTCCTCAACTTATGCTCTGGATTTCCCTCACCATTCATTCCACCAAGAGCACCTCTAAGGAGAACACGATTTGAGGTCTTTAATGGCCAAGCCAATGGATACTGCTTTGTTGTATTTAATGTGACTGGCCTCACCTTTCTAGAATATTTCCCTGGGTTTCTTTATTGGCCTTTCTATTTCGTTTCTCTGACTGGCTGTCCCACCCCTCAACCCTACTACCTGGTTCCACCTTGGTTTTGGCACTTTGTTCTTCATGTAATGAGTGCTTCCTAGATGTTCCGTTATACACTTGTGGTTAAGAAATTATATTTATACATAAGTTACTGGCATATATTCCACAGCCTAGAGAGCTCTTGAGCTTCAGAGCCATCTATTCAGTTGGGCACTTTATAGTTACCTCAAACTACAGAGCTGAAGTACTTACCTTCTCTGCAAAGAGCTCAGTTCTGTTACCCAATCCTAAGGATCATTTTACACTATTTCTGCTTATCTCCTTTAGTTACCCAATTGTGAAAACTATGTAATTACTTAATTGGTTCCCTCCTTTCCTTTTGATTACTGTCAGAAGCCAGGCTCTGCCACGTATTGCTGTGGTTACTAGGATATCCATTCTTTTGGCTCCAAATCTTTAGCTTTCAAGTCTTCCCTTCTCAATGATGGCAGAGGGAGCTTTCTTCAGGAGGAAGAAAAAAAGTCCTCTAAATTTCCTTTGTAAAACTCTTGATTAGCACCCTGTCATCTTTGGGAGAAACCAGAACTCCATATTATGGGACATAAAGGGTTTCATGACCTTGAAGGCTTACCTCACCTCTCCTCCCTCCCAGAGAAATGGCATTTTGGCCATAATTACTCTGATTTTCTAGACTTGGACTGAATGCTCACCTGTAGTTCTTTGCACAGGAAATATATTCTCAATGCCTCAAAAGCCTTAACCTAATTTCTATTTGTTCTTTATGACCGAGAGGAGAGCCAGGTCCTTGGACTCCCAATCATTCAAAAGAAAAATGTAAAATATCTTGCATATTTAATAATTGACTTTGATTCCAGATTATCTTAACTCCTCTCACAGCCAAAGAGCCTTTTTTGACTTTCTCCACTCTTTGTCCTAGATTAAGTGACCCTCTCCTGTACTTGGTCAGCACAGTTTTGTCTGTGGGCACAGTGATGCCAGAGTTGAATTGTTTACTTGCCCAAGTTACTCATTACGCCATGCACATGAACTGCTCCTTTATCTGTAGTCCCAGATGAGCAGAGGGCCAGATACACTACAAGTATTTATGGAAATGAAATGAAATCCTCCCTCATTAAGCACTTCTCGGCCTTGCCAAATCCCTTTACTTCATCCCCAATAACCCTAGGGAATAGGGAAGACTAAGATTTCTGGATTCACCAAACTGTTTAACAGTTAGGAATGCTACAAGTCCCGCCCAGCTCTGCAAATCTTATTTTGAAGCTGGGCTTCTTCACATATTCAGTAAGGGGACTGAGCTCTTATTTTGTGGTCTCTTTCAGTTCTGACACTGACTTCAAAACCATTTACAGAATAAAAATGCACATTTTGAATCCACGTGAAGTACAGAATTATAGAAGCCCATCTGGATACACTACTTTAGAAGAACCAAGTAGAAGGGAAAATGGGTAGGTAGTTATTAAGTATCAGGGTGACCATGGAGAGATGCTGATTTCCTAGTGTGTTCTCCCCAACACCCCCCTTCTCCACCTCCAGCCATTATTTCATAGTCTTCTATGCAGCCAAAGGCCTCTAATCAACTGTGGCCAGTAGGGAGGGACATTAAAGGACTGTTGTCTTAAAGGAGAGTGACTGACCCTTTCTATGGGCCTGCTGGCTGGACTCCAAGAGCTAGAAGATTCACTGAATCACACTTGGGAGTGTTGAGCATGGCAGAGAGACAGGACAGAGAGCCTAGTTCTCTGGTACCACTAACTATACCTGCATGGATTTCTAAAGAAGAAATTTCTTGTTTAAACCATCGAGATTTGGGGTTATAGAAAAAGAAGCCTACAACTCAACAGTATCCTCAATAACAGATAATATTTTACTATTTTCAAAGTACATGGAGAAAAAAAAAAACAAACAGTAATTTTGCCTAAGACAGCCACTTAGAAGTTTGCTTGAACTTTTAGTAAAATCATTTATGAAATTTACTACCCAGAACTACCTGAAAACTTCATAGTTTACATTCTACTTTATCCTAAGAAGCTGATGCCCAGAGGCAAATTGGTCAGGGATGTTTGGCAATGCAAATTCTAATCCTATAAACCAGTCATCTGAGTGCTCATAATGAACATAACAAGTCACGATACATTCTCTGATCAGCGGTTCCATTTACACAGGCAAAAAATTTAATGCTTTATGTAGCTTTTACAATATAGACTGAAGTTCTGAAATAGTAACCTCCTTCCTTGCTTTTCAGGGAGTGGAAGTGATTATGCTTAATGGTATTACCCAGAATGTATCTGGGTGCCATACAATAAAGGCTCCATTATCAGATTGGGCTCCAAGGAGAAAGTGGTCCAGAAGCACATAAAACACTTCTCTTTCTACTAGCTCAGTGACAGAGGGAATGCAGATCCCAGACAGGCAGTACTCCATGGGGAGCTCAGGTCAGAGGAATAGAGACCTGCAGCATTGCAAGCAAAGCAAGAGGCCTCAACACACAGAGGAGACTGCAGGGAATAAAGCTTTGGGTATAAACAGCTGATAACCAGCACCTACAAGTTGCACTTTGATCTAATGCAGAAGGAAAACTAAAGTTATTCTCCCGTTTATAAGGGCCAAGAACTCAAAGGAACTTCCAGAGAATACTGAAGAACTATTTTATTGGCCACATGCTGACTTGTGAAGAATAGGTTCAAAACCAGCCTTAAAACCTACTGTACATCCTTAATTCCTAATGCCCCAAATCTGTATCACACACATTTCAATCTATCATTCATGATCTGAGATGGCTCATTCTTGCTTTAGGCCCTCATGATGAATGGAGCCTACCTGTTTTAAGGATGAAGCAATGCTGAAGCTATTTCTCTGACCTGATATAGAGGAGTCTCGAGGCTGAGGAAGAGTGAAATCAAGACAAGAGGACCAGAGAGACTGACACAGAGGCCTTGAAGGCCAGGCAAGGGATTCTAGATTTGATGTGGTTGGCAACAGGGAGCCACAGTAGATCTTGGACTAAAAGAGGAACACAGTCTTATTTTAGGAAGATCATCAGTGTGATAATGGACTACATAAAGGTAGATCAGGAGAAAACTACCTTAATCTAGGTGGAGATAAGGAAATCCTGAACACAACTGGTAGCTGTTGCAAAGGAGAGGCAAGGACAAGTAGGATACTTTTTATAGGAATATAAGGAGCTAAATTTGCTCTCTGAATAGTTGAGGACATGAAGTAAAGCTCATTAAAAAGGCAAATATAGTGAATAAGAAGGCTGAACCCATGATTTACCATCCAAATAAGGACCCTGCTCAGACTGAAATGGGGCATTGCCAATTACCAGGCCAGAACAGCAGATTGCCAGTCTTGGGCAAATCAGGATTTCTGACCATCCTACCAGAAAAGAGCTTTAACTGCCAACAGAGGAGGACTCAGATTCGCACAATCAATTTGATCTCCAACTCTAGCCCCAAGTTTCTGGAAGTTAAGGACATTAAAATGAAGCCACCATCCAGGGTTAAGAATAAAAAGCTGTGCTGTTGAGACATTTAGGGGAATAACCAGAGAGGTAAGGTGGAAAATACAAGGCCTCTGAAATTCAATCTATGCTACTGAGTCACTGGATTTCTCAGTTATCTCTTCAATAAGTCACATCCCAATTGGGAACCTCCTTGCTTATAGCATTTCAAGGACCAAATGGCTTTAAAACAACCACTACCACCCCTTTATTTCCTTCAAGTCTTCCATCTCCAGATCCTATGTCCATGAAGGACTAGTGAAGTTGACAAGTTACTAGGGTGGGGGGTGGCAGTGGGGACAACAGGGTTGGGGCTGGGTATGTGGGTATAGCATGGACCCTAAGCAGAATGCACCAGCTGGCTAGTGGGCTGGAACCAGTCCTGCACACATGTACCTATGGTCATGGGAAAGATACTTAGTCCTTGAAGCTGCTCCCCTAAGAGGGGAAATAACCACACAGAGACAGGGGTCTTCAAGATGGGCAGGGCAGAATGAGGAAGGAGTGTGTGAGGTCTTGGCAGGCAGATCAATACCAGTGGGTTCAAGATCTTGGCAGCAGGACATATGCTCTCTCCTCCCCAGCTGAGCTATAGCAGGGCTGGGGGACCAGAAATAGGCAAGGCCTGGAAGAGATTTCTAGTCCTCCCTTCTCGGTTCAGAGATTACTTCAATACTTATAGTCTGATCATCCCATACAACATTTATACATGGTCTACTAAGGTTGTGTGTGGGGCGATTTTCTTTACTAAGCTGAAGACCATCAGCATGGACTTTGTTGGTCACGGTTCTTGGCACAAGGTATTACTTGAAGGAAGGCACACATCCCTGGCTACTTTCTGTGCTTTGTAGTGACCATCTAAAATTCCTTCATCTTCCATTTCCTATCCCTTATTAGAAAAGCAGGTAGACATCAGTGACTCCTCACCCTAGATAAAACTGAAGGTTTAGTTGTGGTTCTTATCTACATAATCCACACCTTATCCTGAAACCAGCAGTTCCCCAAACAAGGTTAAACCTTCAGTTTTCCTTAAGAGCAGTTCTTTCCCTCTCCCTCCCCTGTATCTAGACAGGGGATAGTGTGAAATAGAGCTTGTCAGGTCACGCCCAGCTGGGTTAGAATCCGATCTCTGCTCGTATAGTGACTTTGGGTTAGTTAGCTCTGAACTTGGGTTTTACCCAGTCTGTACCTCATTTAGCTTATCTGGAAAACAGGGATACCCAGAATTACATGAGGTTGTTCAGAAATTTTTAAAACAGTTGATAAAGTATTGGAAAGTATTAGCTACTTTATTACCCTGTTAACTTAGTGTCAAGAACCATACAATAACCTCCTACTGCATTCAATCCTCACAATTTGAGGAAGGTTCTCCGATCATCTCCATTATCCCAGATAAGGAAACGGAGGGTCAGAGAGGTTAAGGAGCTTGCCCCCAGGTAACAGAGCTACTAACAGTGGCAAAGCAGAAATGGAAACCCAGGCAGTTCAACTTCTGGACTTTTAAACGTTACGCTCATTGACTGGCACGAAGAAGATACTGTAGTTCTTAAAATCATACCCACTTTGGGGCGCCTGGGTGGCACAGTTGGTTAAGCGTCCGACTTCAACCAGGTCACGATCTCGCAGTCTGTGAGTTCGAGCCCCGCGTCAGGCTCTGGGCTGATGGCTCTGGGCTGATGGCTCGGGGCCTGGAGCCTGTTTCTGATTCTGTGTCTCCCTCTCTCTCTGCCCCTCCCCCGTTCATGCTCTGTCTCTCTCATCCCAAAAATAAAAAATAAAAAACGTTGAAAAAAAAAAAAATCATACCCACTTTGATTTTACACCATTTCCAGAATTTGTTTCGTGGTCTTAGAGTATACGCACACATGCGCACAGATTTCAGGTGATGCACAAGATACTTGTTTTTTTGCTTCAGATATAATCACAGAACCAAGAAGTCTGCTTCCAGGAATTCATGGCAAGGAGAAAAAAAAAAAAAAAGCAGTGTTGCTTGTGTAGGAATCCCACTGACTGGTGTTAAAGACAGAGATGTTCGACTATGGATTTGTAATCCCTGAAGTCTTCTGACAGTATCCATCAATACCATTTGAAATTTGTGTACTTGGCTTCATTCTTTTTCTACATATTAAGATTTCTCTTGTAAATATGTAATACAGCTCTCTAAAAAGGTATTAACTTTTGTCAAGTTTTCCTGGTCTAATTCCTCCCCCACCCCCAGATGATTCAATTTGCCACTTACTAAGCATTATACAATTGGCATTACACAACTGTTAATAGTTTATGTAGAAAGAGGACTGAGCTCATTAGCTGCACTCAGGAAGCATGCTGGTCTGCCTGGAGTGTTCTGTTTTATTCAGGTAGAGAGTCCCACAAATGATAATTGCTTATTAGATTCAACCAAGACATACAAAAATGATTTACTAACATTCAAGAAATAGGGGTGCTCCAGGGGTGCCTAGGTAGCACAGTTGGTTAAGCACCTGACTCTCGATCTCAGCTCAGGTCATGATCTCACAATTTGGGAGTTCGAGCCCCTCATAGGGGCTTAACTATTCCACCAGGTCATCCATCAGGTTTTTTAGTGTTTTTAAAAAAAAAAAAAAAAAAAAAAGTATTGCGAGAGGGAGGGAGAATCCAAGCAGGACGCGAGGCTCAATTTCATGACGGTGAGACCCTGACTGGAGCCAAGGTCAAGAGACAGCTTAACAGACTGGCCACCCAGGTGCACCTTCATCAGGTTTTTATTTGCGGAAGAGCTAGACTTGCACAAAGTAGTTCCTGAGTAAATAAAGCAAAATAATCCCAAACCAAAGTGGCATTTCTGTCTTTGGTAAGGAGAGAATGAGAATAAAGCAAAGTTAAAACCCATTTTTGATGGGAGTGTTCGGAGACACTCCTGGTTTTACAGCAACTCTAGGCTTCCACAGTGATGGACAAGGCTACTTTCAGTTTTGAGTGTTTCAGCTTTTTCCTCCAACTTTCAGACATTTGGTAATTTATACATTTGGGACTAACTTACATAGCAGCCAAAGGGAAAACAGCAACTGAGGCTTTCACTGCAGAATAGACAAGGTAGTTCAGCTTCCTCCAGAAAGGTTCCAGTGGTAGCAAACCCTAAAGCCAGGTCTCCACTATTGGAGTCATTTCCTCTAAGCGTCACTTAGGGAAGTGCACACACCTGCTCCGCTGAAGCAGGTCTGGGAACTTGGTCAACACCACATAACTGAGATAATCAAGAACAGGGCCACAGCTGAATGGAGAAGCAATCCTAGGTCACACAGGCCCCAAGATAGATTATCACCTGGTCTGACACCAGCCTGGAGAGTCGGTAAATTCTACAGCCGGGCCTGTACCACCAGTCATTAAACATGGTTCCCTTGCCCAGATCTCCAAGGGCAATGACACTACAGAATGTAAAGCCTGTACCATGTGTCTAGGAGTCTGGAAAGCAGCCTTCAGATGTTCATGGCTTTCTGTGCCTCCCGGGAACACCCTGGTGTAAAAACTGGGGATTGAGTTATCTATAGTCCTTATCTCAGCCAATGCCTCCACCCCCTAAAATGAAGGACAGCTTTTCTGAACTTTCCTCTGCAAGCACTGTATTCAGGAGACACCGTGAAGGCAGTGCTTAGATTCTTTGAGCAAGGGAAACATTTGCTTTCTCAGGGTCATACTTCTGAACTCTTCTTTACACCATTCCTGTTAAAAACAACTTTGCCTTAAGATCCCAGGCACTACCTGGTCCTAGTCCACATCCAGGTGAAAAACTTTCCTCAACTGGTAGTTATTGAAGGATTGGGTCAAAGATCCTGGTTTTCCTCCTCTGTAAAATGCAATTGAACTAGGTGAGCCATCGAAGGTTCATTCCTGCTTTAAAAATGCAGCAATGCCCTAACTTCCAGATTCAAAGAACCACCCCCCTGCAAATAGGAGCAAAGCGCTTGCCGTTTATTCCACAGCAAGCCTTCAGAATAAAGTGCATAGTCACACTGCTTTATACGCAGCCCTGGGCCTCCTTATGAGAGGCAAACATGAAGTACCCTAACCTGTGTGGGGGTGGGGAGGTACCTCATTGTTTTCCCCGTTTAAGTTCCTCCCTTGAGAAAAATACGATAGCTTCACAATTGGCTACTTTTATTCTGCTTATTTTGAGTTGGCTCATTTGCATTGTTCAGATTTGAAGACCTGGTAACTACTCCGTAAGTTAGCAAGTACGCCCGTACACTCTCGCGCACTCTCGCACACCGTTCTCAATCACTATGGAGTTTCAACCACTCCTGTGTACAATTCTGAAGAAGTCTTCATTTTCAGGTCATAGTTCACATGAAACAACAGCATCTTTCCTACGGAGCATCAACCAAGGCAAACACCGCAAATACTGGCCATGGCTCCTCCAAGGACAGAATCTCATTCAACTGCGGGCCACAGGCTGGCACACTATCAGAAGTATGAAAAGCTACAGTTGGGACCGTCACATTCTCTCAGTGAGCTAAACCCAAGAGCCGGGAGCTGCACGCACATTTTACGTTAGGTGACCAGGAAAGTGTACAGATTCACACAGAAACCACAGACGTGGGGAAAAAAGTGAGGCACGTTCAGGAGCAAATCAGCCCCCTCCTCCAACTAAAAGCCATATAGGGAATGAAAGTCGCTCCACTCACCCAGCGTAGCGGTTGCTATAAAGGTGGCTGTGCCCTGGTTGCAGAATCTTCAAAAAGAGCAGGGAGAGAGGCAGAAAAGCAGCTGTCCGGCTCCTAGGCTTCCGGAGGAACGTCATGGTGTTACAAGGAGAGGAGCTGAAAGTTACTTACAGCAGTCACCCGAGGCTGGAGGGAGCTCACAGTGCCGCGTCCCCCCGCCCCCCATGGGCAAATGCTCTCTGGGAGGGGGTGGGGGGAGAGAGCTAAGAGTAAAATGTGACACTTCTTTCCAGCCACAGGGGTGAAAAAAAGTCTAAGCAGCCGAGGAAGGGAAGTTGCTATTAAGACTTAGTCTTGGGACGAGAAGCAGCAGCACGCACTGCCCAGCCCAGCAGCTGAGCCTGATCCTCAATCAGGCTCCCCTAGAAGGGGCTGGGCCTCCCCTGTGCTGACTCATGGCTGGGGTTCCCTGGGTGCTGCATCCTTTGAGTAACTCCTCTCTGGTTTTTTATTTGTCTCTTGCTTGACAGCTTTAGGCCCCTGGCTTTTCTCGGACCTTTCCCTTTCTATTACCTTCCACAGCGCAGGACCCTCCTCTGAATGCAAATGATTTGCCCGAGGATGAGCTAAACACGTAGGCATACGTAGAACATTCCAGGCTTAAGGTTTTGATCTACCATAACAAATTTCTACATGGATTCCACATACTGAAGTGCCTGGTGAATAGCCCTAACGAGTTCGTGCCCAAGGGTAAGCCCAGCCCCTGAACCTGAACAGACAGCCTGGTCCCGGCTCCTACCTGTATGAAGAGGCAGCCGCTTCGCTGGGCTTCAGGAAGCTCTTCCTACCCACTCCCCGTCAGCAGCACCCAGACCCGCCGCGATTTCAGAGGTTCTTATAGGGAACAGGAGGCTTCCACGTGCTTTACTACCTTCTCTCACATTTGGAATCATTTAGGAAGCCAGACCATTTAAATCAGAACTCCTGGGGGGTGGGATCAGTAATTTAAAAGCCTCCTCAGGTGATTGCAGTGTTCAACCACCACGTTGGTCTAGAGTGGAGCTTCTCAAACTTTAACAGGCATAGAAATCAAATCACCTGTGGATTGTTAAACTGCAGCCTCTGATGCAGTAGTCTGGGCCTGGGGCCTGAGATTCTGCATTTCTAACAAGCTTTCAGGTGATGCTCATGCTGCTGATGTTTCCACCACATTTTGAGCAGAGCTGTACTTGAGAATGAGGTCTGCTTTTTCTCCTCTCTCTCAAAACTAGGTGGGAATAAAAACCTTTGATGATGAAAAAGGCATTTCTTTTTTTTTATCCACTTGCTCCTACCCAGATATACCAGAAAACCCATCTGGGGGCACGTACTTTGCTCTAGTAAATAAGAACGGCGTTATCTAGAGTGACTCCTGTTATTCCCCATGCCAAGGCCCTGTACTACTCTGGAAGAGAGTGGGAATCAGTGTCTCTCTATACACTCACTCAAACACTTTCCAAATTTCCTGAAGAGTCATAGCCAAGGATTCTGTACCCTCTAATATTATAGCCAGAACACTGTTTAGAAGACAAAGTACCCAATCTTTCCCCATGGTCTCTACATGGGGAGTTGAACCAAACTCACAGGAGTTTGGTTTAGAACACAGCTGAAATGATTTTCAGTTAAAATGATTCTCTAAGGCTTTCTTAACTACCCCAGGATTAGTTTAATCTCTTCTCTGTGACCCCCTCTCTAATGCCTGTATGTTTTCTACTGTAGGGTACAGTACATTGAATTGAAGTATTTGCCTCGTTCTCTCTCGAGGCTGCCTTCTCCTTGAGTGTAGAACGGTACCCCTTTCATCTTTGTACGCACTTCCTTATATCTCCTAGAGAGAACACAATGTTTGCTGAAGCAATGATCAGCAATGTTTGTTGAGTGAATGATGAACCTGAGAAGGGATTCATTCAACATTTACTCTGTGACTTCTGTATCCACACAGAGGAAAGGATGGAGGCTCTTGAGGAGTGCATGGTCCCAGGTCTCCTGGTTTTGTTTCTTGTTTGTTTATGTTGTTGTTTCCTTCCCTCATGACTTTCTGGCCCAATGCTCTGGTCTTTGTAAAGTGGTCAGGCTGTTCTGCAAGGTTCATGGCGATGCTTCCTGGGGCCATTGTGACAAGGTCAAGAAAGCCTGTGTAACTATGAATGAACTGTGGAAATAAGAGGTTATTTTGTAAATAAAACACTTCATTCCTTTGCATTTCATTATGTCAGAACAATGTATAAATCTGTCATATTATATCACAACATTAAACTAGGAATGTTCGGTCTCTGACTGGGGATTAAGCTCATCCTCAAATCATTCTGAAGGATTAATCCAGTGAGCACGTTCAGCAAAGACTCTGCAGACTCTGAGATCAGGGTAATCATTTCCTGGACCATCAAAAATGCAAGAGACCCTGGAGACATCCTGTGGCCTTCCTAAAAATTTCAGATCAAAGAGAAATTCTCAAACAATAGAAGTCATTCCTAGCAATCTTCCTCTGGTTTTCTAAGGACCAGGTTATCTGATCAAACTTCTCCTGGATTAGATAAGCTCCCATAAAATGAGTGATAAATGGAGTCCATTTAGCAAGTGGGAGGGGAAGAGAATGGCTTTACAGATAGATTCAAAGATAAAAGCCCCATTTTTTAGGCACTGAGAGGGAGTGAATTATTAAACCAGTTAGAGATTTGGACATGGAAAGATGAGAATTTCTATTTATTGACTACGCCTTTGTCATATTTTAGTGGAAGAGTGAAATGTTTTAAAAAGAAATACTACCCTACAGAGAAGCAAAAGGAAACTACAGTTGGAAAAGAAAATGTCATTCTTGATTTGGGTGCATTGTTGTCCATGATTAGATAAGTTTTTTTTATTGAAGTGTAGTTAGCACACAACATTATTTTAGTTTCATATGTATAACATAGTGATTCAACATCTATATATATTATGAAATAGTGACCACAATTAGTCCAGTTACCATCTGTCACCACAGAAACCTAATACGACATTGACTATATCCCCTATGCTGTACATTATTATTGCCGTAGCTTATTTATTTTATAACTAGAAGTTTATACCTCTTGTTCCCCTTCACCTATTCACCCCCCTCCCTCCACCTCCAAATCTTCCTCTCCTCTGGAAACCATCATTCTGTTTTGTTTATCTGAGTCTGGTTTTGTTTTGTTGTTTAAATTCCACACATAAGTGAAATCATACAGTATTTGTCTTTCTCGGTCTGACTTATTTCACTAAGCATAATACCCTTTGGGTTCATCCACGTTGTCATAAATGGCGAGATTTCACTCTTTTTTTATGGTTATTACTGTTGTATATATATATGTATGTATATACCACATCTTCTTTATCCATTCATCTATTGACAGACATTTTGGTTTTTTCTGTGTCTTGACCGTTGTAATTAATGTTGCATTGAACATGGGAGTGCATATATCTTTTCAAGTTAGGGTTTCATTTTCTTTTTTTTCTTTATTAAGTTTTTAATTTAAATTCTAGTTAGTTAACATACAGTGTTCTATTAATGGTATATTAGGGGCATAATACAGTGATTCAATAATTCTATACATAGTGCTCATCATGATAAGTGTACTCTTTAATCCCCATCACCTGTTTCAAACATCCTCCTACCCACCTCTGCTCTGGTAACCATTAGTTTGTTCTCTACAGTTAAGAGTGTATTTCTCGGTGTGTCTTTCTCCCACCCCCCCCCCCCCGTTACTTGTTTGTTTTGTTTCTAAAATTCCACATACAAGTGAAATCATATGGTATTTGTCTTTCTCTGACTGACTTATTTCACTTAGCACCATATTCTCTGGCTCCATCCGTGTTGTTGCAAATGTTAAGATTTAATTCCTTTTTATGACTGAATAATATTCCATTTTGTATATATACCACATCTTCTTTATCCATTCATGTATCAGTGAACACTTGGGCTGCTTCCATGGTTTGGTTATTAAAAATAATGCTGCAATAAACATAGGGGTGCATGTATCCCTTTGAATTAGTGTTGTTGTATTTTTTAGGTATATACCCATTTGTGCAATTACTAGATCATAGAGTAATTCTATTTTTAGCTTTTTGAAGAACCCCCATACTGTTTTCCATAGTGACTGTGCCTATTTACATTCCCACCAACAGTAAGAGGGTCCCTTCTCTCCACAATCTGGCCAACACTTGTTATTTCTTGTTTTTCTGATGATAGCCATTCTGACAGGTATAAGGTAATATCTTATTGTGGCTTTATTTTGCATTTTCCTGATGGTTAATGATATTGAGCATCTTTTCATGTGCCTGTTCATGTGCCTGTTGGCCATCTGTGTCTTCTTTGGAGAAATGTCTATTCACATCTCCTGCCCATTGCTGATTACATAACGTTAATGCCCTTTCTCAATCTGAATTCTATGATGTTGTAGGGAAAGATTTTGCAAAACATTTTCTTAAGTATATGAATGAAAGCCCTGAAAATTTATTTTGGTAAAGATAAATGGAGGAGAAGTTAAATGGGTATGGTTGGGCAACCCCCCAATTACCTCAGTTGGTTTTGTGCTCATTCCTCAATGTCTTATTAACACAGACCTGTTGCTTGTCAGGCATCTTTTATGGCCTTTTGCTATTGTTCCAACACATGAGGAATTGGCACATGTGATGTTAAGTTACTGCCTTATGCAGTCTTGGCAATTCTGTGAAGAATGTTGTGAAGCTTCCTTTAACAATGCATCACTAACGACTCCCACCCAACTCTCTTATTCAACACCATCAGCCATCCCTTCTTGCCTCTACATCTTTAATCTTTCTCTTGTCAACTATCCATATTTCTCCTATCTTTAAATGCAACCTACCTTTCTTCTATTTCCAGACTTCTCAAAAGCACTCTTGAATTCTGACAAAATGCTTTCCATCCCTACTTATGATGCTTATTATTATTATGCTTATTAGTATGCTTTCCATCCTGAACACTTATGAAACTTTCTCTTAAAGATCCATGGTTATTTCTAAGTGGGAAACCCTTTGTTGTCATTCTGCATTTGTATGGTTTCTAAGGCTATTTATCACCACCACCACCACCACGCCCCTGCCCCGTTTGAAACTCTTCTTTCTTGTGATTGGGGACATTGTCTCCTCTATTCATCTCTTCCTTAGAGTCCCTCTCCTATTTTTTAACTGCTTACAAAGTTGACATTCACAGGGGTGTTGGCCCTCTCTCTTCTTGATGTGCTGTGGACAGAAATGGCTGGAATAGTTTTGTGGATGAGACTGACTTGATGTGGGTCTGGAAGGGAAGGAAGGGTTTGGTTGTATTGAGATAGGAAAGCTGGAGAGAGGTGGCCATTATTATCAAGGAAACATCATAAACAAATACAAAGGATGTGGTCCTTAAGTTTGTGAAAGTTGGTGCTGGTGGAACAGCTAGGTAGATAAATAAATACAGAGTTACATTTGGTGGTTGAATTAATTATATGCAAACAAATCACAGATTCTGTGACAGAAAGTTAAGGGGGAGTAGATTACATATGCAGGGTGTTCTGAGGAAGTGGACCTTCAAAGCAAATGTGAAGAGCCGGCCATAGCAAGAAAAGGGTGGTGGTGGGAGTGAGGGTGAAGACGAGACCATTGCTGGTAGAGGGAATAGCATAGGCAAAGAAGTCCTGTTCAGAATTTACAGTCCTTTCTCCAGTCAAGACAGGATAAAGAGCAGCATTCAGGGTCCTAAGTTTGGCCTTCAAGGCCCTTGAAAACATTTTCATTTTTATCTTCTTCAATATTTTCTGAATACTCTGTATCTTTTCCTTCCTCTGGGTTGGCTTACATTTATTTGATAATAATAGCCATCTCTCTCCAGCCTTCATGTCTTCTATCCAGCCAAATCCTTCCATTCCTTCTAGGTACAGTTCAAGCCAGTCTCATTTATTGAAACTGTTCCAAGACGATTTCTGTCCACAGTGCTCACCTTCTAAGCACTGATATAGTCATTCATGTACACCCTTATGTTCTGGTGTATATAGACACTTAATTCAGTATTACCATTTATTATAAACTGCTTGAGGGCAGGCACTCTATTGTGTACATCTTCATGTTCCACAGTGCCTGGAGTTCTGCTGGATCCATAGTTGACATCCATTAACAACCAAGTTGTTGGCTTACCTTTCAGCTTAGACCTCCTGGGACCTTTCAACTGTTAAGGGGAGCCCTTGTCTAGAACCCCAGAATGCACCCTTATCCTTGGCTAGCTCTCTCACAAAAAGAGTCTTGCTCACTAGGATGAAAGAGCAATTTGAAGCAAGTGTTATTGATGGACAAACCTATTATTATATTTTTAAGCACTTGTAATTATGTTACAAAGATGTTTTATAGAATTTATGGAGCAAAGCCAAAGTATTCTAATGCAGGAAGGTGGGAACAAGTTCTATCTGCTGAGTCCAAGCAGCCAAAGAGACTTCCCATCTTCTCCCTCTCTTTGCCTTTTCTTTCTCCCCCTCCTTCCCTCCTCTTCTCCCTCCTGGCTCCCCTTCCTTCCTGAGACCTGTCTCCAAGGTTCTTATGAAGAGAGACAGTAGGGAAAACATAGTAGATAAAAATACTTTAAAGATTACTACTTCAAATGACAGAGAAAGGATGTTTGTGTTATACTGTTTGTAACATTAAGTGCTTTAATGAAAATTAAGAAATTTGAGACGGATGGAGCATAAAATAGAGATTAAGAAAGTTTGATTAGAATAAAGTCTAAAGCAGGGCACCAGGGTAGCTCAGTCTGTTAAGAGTCTGACTCTTGGTTTCAGCTCAGGTTATGATCTCATGGTTCGTGAGATCAAGTTCCACATGGAGCCCCATGTCGGGCTCTGTGCTAACACCATGGAGTCTGCTGGGTATTCTTCCTCTCTCCCTCTCCCTCTCCCTCTCCCTCTCCCTCTCCCTCTCCCTGTCCCTCTCCTTCTCTCTCTCCGTCTCTCTCTCCCCTCCCTTTATCTGTCCCTACCCCGCTTGCACATGCATGCACACACACTCTCTCTCAAAATAAATAAACTTGAAAAAAGGATAAAAGTCTAAAGCAACAGTAAAGCAAATGATTGAAGAGCTACTCTTTTATCCATTTGCCTAGGGCAACAGTTGAAAAAAAGACAAAAACAAATAAGAATGGAAAAGTAATGGCAGAAAAGACTCAAATATAAACAAGACTTTTACAAAAAAGATGAGGTAGAGGGGAAATTTCAGATATAACAAAGATCAAGAGAGTAGGTCATGGAATCTGGCCTGAGAAAGAAAAGCCGGGAGTATTGAGGGAAGTCAGGCAGGCAGTAATGCTTTGTGGTCAGACCACTGGACACTCAGGCAGAGGGAGAAGAATGTTTCCCTGGTGCTGAAGGACAGAAAGAGTAAATAGAAAAATAAAGGAGCTCTATTCCAATTAGCTTAGAGATAAATGTATACTTTGAATATCTCTAAAATTCCAAGAAAATATGGTATTTGAGCTAATAATACTTTTAGTGTGCTACAGCTTTTTTTTTTTTTAAAAGCACTCTTGCAGAAACTCAGAAACATTTTAAGAATCCATGTTCACATAATTAAGGTAAAACTTTGGCAAATAGGACTGAGTAATTTTGGTATGATAACAGCAATATTTACCAATGTTGAATATAATATAAAAGTGCATTTTTAAAATTCTATTTGGGCATGCTTTATCTAAACTTATAAAGGTATACTGATTGTTTATAAAAATGTGAATCTGTGTATTTAAAATTCGTTAATATTCAAAACACTAAATTGAAACTATTTCAATAGGAATCATGTTTTCAAGTATGCCAGCTTGACGATAATTTCTAAGATCTTTAGGGAACTTAACAATAAAAAGACAAATAACAACTTGAAAAATGGGCAAAGGATCTGAATAAACATTTCTTTAAGGAATATATACAAATGACCAGGAAGTACATGAAAAAGATGCTCAACCTCATTAGTCACTAGGGAATTGCAATTAAAAGCCACAATGAAATACCACTTCACACACACTGAGATGGCTGTAATCAAAGACAATAATGAGTGTTGGTGAGAATGTAGAAAAATAGGAACCCTCAGACATTGCTGGCATGAATACAAAATAATTCAGCTGCTCTGGAAACTGTTTTGTAGTTCTTCAAAAATTAAATGTAGAGTTACCATATGAGCCAGAAATTTCAACCGCTAGGTTCCACTTAAGAAAATTCAACCGTATGTTCATATCAAAACTTGTACACAGATGTTTATAGAGGCATTATTCATAATAGCCCCGAAGTAGGAACAACCCATATATTCACCAACTGATGGAGATATAAACATATTGTGATATATTCATACAATGGAATATTATTTGATCATAAAAAGGGAGACAATTTTGATACATACTGCCAAAAACAAAAGGCCACATGTCATAGGACTCCATTTATATGAAATGTACAGAGTAGGTAAAAGCAAATAGACATACGGGTAGTATATTAGCAGTTGTCAAGAGTGGGGGAAAGGGGAAAATGGGAAGTTACTGCTAATGGGTATGGGGTTTTCTTTTGAGAGTGATGAAAATATTCTGGAATTGGGTAATGGTGATGGTTGCACAATCTTGTGAATATACGAAAAGCCACTGAAATGTACGTGTTAACATGGGGAATTTTATGGTATGTAAATTATACCTCAATTTAAAAAAAGAAAGATCTTTAGGGAACTTGAAACTTTAGACAGATTGAAGTAAGCTAATCCTGGATAGCTAAATCATTTTTAAGTAAGAACACAGGAACATTGATGACTAAGCATACTTTTGTTTATATGCTTTTGCTTTTAATATGCTACAGATATGCTAGATCTTTAGTAAAGTTTTGCGACTTTCAGAAGGCATATTAGGCTGTAGGAAGTATGTGTCTATAGAAAGCTGTGTTACATGTACTTATGAGTTCTGCTTGTGGGCTAAAATGCTAATTTGTGACAGACTGGTGTCCATTATCCATACCCAAATTTTCTCTGTGAAATAGACTTTAGTTACTTTGGTTAAAACTTATCATTAATATTGTTGCTTGAGACTACTAGGAGCAATAGTGACAGAAAATATGACTACATATGAACTTCTATTTCCAAGGAAAATAATAGTTTTTTTCCTAACACAGTACTTCTCTGTCCACCCCCCCCCTTTTTATTTTCTGTTTTTGTTCTTCAGACCCATTTATACCCTTATACCTTATCAAGGACTCCAAAGAGTGTTTATGTGGGTTATGTCTACTGATTTTTAAATGTATTGGAAACTGAGATCTTTTAAAATGCTCTTTTATTGGTTCATTTGAAGGTAGTAATGATGAAAGCCTTGTATGTTGTTTCTTATGAAATTAGTTCTTACGGTCTTACAATATTTATCCTAAAGGCCCAGTATGTTCCAGAATACTTGAGGGCACAATGAAAGGCCAAAGCTTGGAATGTAAATTTTATTTGCCTTGGTTTATAATACCTGAGTCTGAAAAGCTATGGAATGTTTTAATAGCTTGGCAAAGTTTGCTCAGTGTTGATGGGATTGCTTCCTTGATTTACTGTTTATTACTTTCATTATAATACGAAGGGTTAATCTTTCTGTGTTATTTGCCTACATAACAAAGATTGTCTTATCAGTAACTTTCTGTGCTTTATGTTGTCTTTATTACATCCTGTATTACTTTTCAAAAAAACAGTTAAAAAAAGAGAAGAACAAAGAAGCTTCACTTCTGAAAAAGCTAACATTTTTACAATTATGCTACCTTCTATGTGTATTTTAAAATTCTTTTGTCTCTTCAATTAAATAGGTAGCAAGTTTTATTTTATAGGCACCCATGGTCTTATCTTAAGTCTAAATCTCCTCCAAAAATATTTATTTTTGCCTTCCCCAAATCAAGCTCTCAGTATAGGAAGAAAAATAACATAAAATTTACAGGATAGTTTTTGTACCTAGAACTGTATTTGTGATTTCCCAGAGGGTCCCTGAAAAATCACAAAGATTTATTCCTTCATCTTGGAAAGTACTAGAAATAATTAGGCTTAAAAAAAATCTATGTTCCTATTGAGAAGAGCTGTCAATTGAAAAGAGACGTTTATCCTTCCCCTAGGTAAAATTTTTATAAGTGAAATATTATTAATATAAATATTTCAGAAATTTCAACCTGTATATGAAGTTCCTAGGGATTTGTCAATGCTCTTGCTGTCCACGACATGATTCTACTTGGTGCTATTTTGCCTTATGATATTAGGCATCAAACTAAATACTAAACTGTTATTAGTCATAAATTTCAGTTATTATTTAAAATGCTTATTGGCCACAAACTTCTTCATTTGCATCTGATATCTTCTAGGCCAGTGACTCTCAGTTGAGGATGTACATCAGACGGTTCCATGAGGTTTTATAAAAATATGGATGTCTATACACCATACTTATTAGATCTCTTTACTGGATAATCTTGGGATATTCTTAGCATACTATTTGCACATTGTTGGTATGTTTTGTGTATTATGTCTCAGGATTATTGTATCACAAAAGTATTTCCTCTGTATATTCATTTAATTTTATAAATCAGATATAACATCCACTGACTTCTTTGCAAATATGCTTACTCATTCACTGAAGTGTTTTGAAAGGACTCTCTGATCTTGTTTTTCATGCCACGTATTCAGCCAAATTTGCTTGTCAGTTGCACTGTTCTTGTTATGAACTTTCATCAGACCTTTCACATTTGGAAATGATCAGCAATAAATTAACCACAACTATTTTAATTTCTGTCATCTACAGATAGTTTTTGTTTTACTCCGACGCGCTTTTTTTTTTTTTTTTTTTTGTTGTTTTTTTGCTGTAGGGATGACAGTTTGAAAAGTCATCAGTAATGGCAGAAAAGAGAGTTTGATCCTTCTTCCTCCTTCAGATCAGGACAGAACCTTTCTCCCAGCTTCGGCCATAACCACTGGTCCCTGTCAGTTCCAGGAACACTCCCTTTTCCTTTCTCCTGCCCCAAAGTTTTCCAGTTAACTGGCCTTCTTATGCCTCTTCACTCTTGTCTGGGGACTCTTTTTTTGCATGTTTCTCTCCTTTCTTATTTCTCCTATTCACAATGATTCTTTATTCTTTTATCTACGCCTTCTCTCTGATCAGGGATCTCTCTTTTTCCAGGTTTTTCTTTCTTTTACAATTGCCACTGCAACTCCTAATCTTTGACCCCCCCTAAGTCGGAACCCTCCTACCTAGTCAGGGCACTCACATCTGATTTCCCTCCCGATTGTGTCCACATTTCCTTCTTTGTGAGCTTCTTATTGCATCATAAGCAAACTTACGTTTTTCCAGAATGCATTTCTAACTCCATTTACCTGCTTGCTAGAGCAGAAAACTTACTCACAAAATTTTATTGAACTATTTCTGAGTTGCTCTGAAGACATGGGATTCCCAAATTGAAAATCAATCCAGTGCTTCCCTAAGTGCTTTAAGTGCTTTTCTGAATTAAAGGAAAGCATCAAATATCCAACCAGAATTTCAACACAAAAGTTAACAGCTGGTGTATAAAGAATCTCAGAAAGTCTCTTGTTTTCTGACTTAGGTCTTTTTTATTGATCTTTATTTGAAACATGCAACTTGGCATTAAACTCACAGCTGCAAGATTTCTAAGAGAGAAAAAATAGTCTGGATAGGGTTACATCAGCTACAGAAGAAATAAAACCTATCTGTGATCTTAATTCTTCAGGCAGTCTGAAGTGGTGGTAGGAACTGTTTTCAGAGCTGCTTGGAAAGTGTCACTGCAAATTGTCACTGGGGCTGAGGGTGACTCATCACTGGCTCTTTTTCAGTCTGTGCATTCTGGCTTTGCCCACCATTCAGAAGCATTAATCTCTCATAGAGACTTTTTTTTTTTTTTTTTTTTTGCCTTTGTTCAACAGTTGCTGAGCAGAGCTAAAGATCTACTTAATTTGGGTAGAAGGACCAAAAGTTTTGGTGTGCCAAGTGAGGAAAAACTGATGTAATTATACTTGCCAAGGCAGCCCTTGGATCATGAATAATCAATTTACAATTATTCTGCCTCCATAATTTGTCAATTGCACAGTAATTTCTACTCCCTTTCTCCCAAACCCTGTCCTTTCCCACAAGCTTCCTCAACTTAATTTGTCCCCAAAACCTTTTTTTTTTTTTTTTTTTTTTGGCATTGTTCTAAACTAGTGTGTCCTAAACTTTGCTGTATGTGAGATTCAGCTGGGAAGCTTTAAATAAATCCAAATCAGGGGTGCCTGGGTGGCTCAGTTGGTTAAGTATCCGACTTCAGCTCAGGTCATGATCCTGCAGCTTGTGAGTTTGAGCCCCACATCGGGCTTTGTGCTGACAGCTCAGAGCCTAGAGCCTGCTTTTGGATTCTGTATCTCCCTCTTTCTCTGTCCCTCCCCCACTCTCTCTCTCTCTCTCAAAAATAAATAAACATTAAAAAATTTGTTTAAAAAATCCTAATCAGAATGGGGTTTTCTTTTTGGGGGGTGGGGCTAGGTATCACTATTTTTAAAAGATTCTCAGGTGATTCATTCCAAAATGCAGCAAAGTTTGGAAACCATTGTTCTAAGTGATATATCTATATCAACTCACCATCTTGACCATTACTACTCTGAGTTGTGAGACTAACCTAGATCACATGGGGTGGTCAATCCAGTACTTGATGTTCATCTCACATGTCACATTTAATAATTCTTCATCCTTAAAATATTTACTCTTTCACTTGTCTTCCAGGAAACTCCAGTTGCACTGTTGTTTTCTCTTAGCTCTTGTTTAGAAATTCCCTTTTTTTTCTTGTCCTCCTAACAAGGATGTGCTCAAGAATTCATTCCTTGATCATTTCTTGTTTATTTTACACCTATTCCCCTTAAAGACCTCATCCAGTCTTGTGGCTGAAAACACTATCTATATGCTGACAGTTCCTATATTCCCGTATTAATATTTCTAGCTCTGAATTTTCCCCTGAATTCCAAATCCTAAATACAACTCTCCATTCAGATCTCTACTTTGATGTTCAATAGTCATGACAATATTGACTGAAAACCAGAATATATGGTTCTATTCTAACCACTCCTCTAAAACTATTCCTTCTAATAGAAGTTTCCATTTGAGTTGATGACAATTCCACTGTTTGAGCTGATCAGACTGAAAAGAAATAATCCCTGGATCACTCTTTCTCTGAGCACACTGAATCTGTCAGAAAATTCTGTTGGATTTCTTCAAAGTATCTCCAGAATCCAACCACTTCTGGCCACTCCCACTGCCTGGTGTAAGCTGGCACCATCTGTCCCCTAGCACCTTCCCCAAGCACTTTCTGTCCCCTAGACCACTCCAAGCACCTTCTCACTGGTCTTCTTGCATCTATCATGCCTCCTTGTATCTCTTTTCAATACAGCCACTGGAATGGTCCTTGAAACACACAAGTTCAACTGTGTCACTACTCTGCATATTTCTCCATTTAACTTATGGTAAAACCCAAGAGTCTCATGGTAGCCTTCAAGGCTAGGTGATTTAGTTCTTAGTCACCTCTCTGATCTCATCTCCAACTACTCCTCACGTTGCTCACTATGCACCAGTATGGTTGGCTAAATAATAGCCCCCAAATGTGTCCATGTCTGAATCATATATATATATGACTTTGCAGATAGGATTAAATTAAAGATTTTGAGATGAGGAGATCATCCTGGATTATCTAGGCAGGCTTAATGTAATCACAAGATTCCTTATAAGAGGGAGGTAGGAAAGTCAGATTGAATAAATGGAGATGAAATAGTAGAAGAAGTTGTAATATGACTTGGGAAAGTTACTAATTCACCAAACCTCAGTTTTATCATCCTCAACATTGTGAATATAATACCCACCTCGCGGAGTCATTCTAAAAATAAATTTAGAAAAACCTTACATATTTGCCTTTCGAACTGATATGAAAATTTTTCTATTTACATTTCATAAATTTCATCTTACTTATTTTGGACCCAGTTTTTCACCAGTCTGGGAAAAAAAGGCAAAAATCTATTGAAGTATTTATAATTTAATGAATTAATCATGCAATTGAGATTTATGTGCCTTCTTGGTGTCCTTTCGCCATCACTACAGGAAAGAACTAGACCAGATACAAAACCCTTAAAAGCTCTAAGTGGATTCTTACTCATATTTAACATTATTCAACCACCTGTGAATTCACCTACATTAAGCATGCAAATATGCCCTTGGCTAATGGATTTTTTTGAGAAGCTTTTAAACTGCATTGCTAAAATCCTGGTACTTGATACCTGTGACAACTCTTTAACTGCTAGTTGGGCAATTCTTTCCCTTTAGTGAACCCATTTGGATTCTATTGATCCCTGACCACCTCTTTGTTTGCTAAGTATTGGAAAGCTATAAATCATTTTAGGATTTTGCTAGGTATAGTTTATTTGTTGTAGGGGGCACCTGGGTGGCTTAGTCAGTTAAACACCTCACTCTTGATCACGGCTCAGGGCATAATCTCATGGTTTGTGAGTTCGAGCCCCACATAGGGAGTGGCAATGTGGAGTCTGCTTGGGAATCTCTGTCCCTCTCATGCTCACTCTTCTCTCTCTTTCAAAATAAATACATAAACCTCAAGTGTATTCATTGGTAGTTTCTTGGGCTTATCTTCTGGAAAAGAGAGGCATTTTTTCCCCTCAAGTCTTAAGATTTTTCTCAATTTCTCTATGATTTCTCAGTAGTTATATATTTGGATCCTTGACTGTACCTGCATATTCCTTTTGTATCCTGAGATATAACTTGGTCTGAAAGTATGGTCATATTTATTGTGACCAAGTACTCTTCTACTCTTCTCTATATCTTGGGATTCACTTCCCTCTTAACTACACTTGTCCTATCTGCACAGTTGGAAGATCATTCATCCCAATGGATGAGGCAGAAATTAACATTGCCAGATAATTTTGTACCCCCAATTTTTAAGGATCAGTTTTCAATAAAGAACTTGGAGTATTGTTTTCTAAAATGACTTCAAGATTTAATTTCACATAGAAAAAATTTATGTTTTTCCCTACAAATTATATTTGTATTCATTAGAATTCATACTTTTTTTTTAAGGCAGGCAACATTTCCCTCCTTGGCTTTATTTTTCTTCTTACAAAAACAAAAATAGAAAGCTCCATTTCACTTTTGGATCCTTTGTATGATAAGAGTGATTTAAGATGGTTAGCATATAGCACTGGAGTTATGAGTTAGTTCCTATATTTTAAGATATTTAGTATCTTACCATATGAAAACATAAAATGTGTACCTGGCACAATTTCCCAGGGGAAAAACTCACTGAAATGTGTTGATGTTCCCCTTTTTCAGCTTTAGAAATAGCTGCCACGTGCTCCTTTACTCTGTGTGTGAAACATAAGCCCTTCCCCTGCAAGAGTCTCTGAGGACATCAACTCTGTCTAATAAACTAACTTCATTAGCTGGACTGCTTGGCTCTTACTAAACAAAGAAACTATGAAAATAAGGACAGAAAAAGAAAATTCTTGTTAATTAGTTCACTCCAAAATTAATGTTGAGACAGTCATATTTGGCATATTGTATTTTGTATTTCCAGTAAACTGAAAGCAATTTCTCAATAACCTGTAACTTTCCCATTTTTTGCTTCATAAATAGATATTCAGCTATTAAAAGCACACCCTCCCATTGGTGTGCTTCACTCCATGGGAGGAAACATCTAGAACACTAACTCTTTTAAAAAATAACTGTTTGCAAATCAATGTGATACATCACATCAGTAAAAGAAAGGATAAGAACCATATGATCCTGTCAGTAGATGCAGAAAAAGCATTTGAAAAAATACAGCATCCTTTCTTAATAAAAACCCTCAAGAAAGTTGGGATAGAAGGAACATACCTGAACATCATAAAAGCCATATATGAAAAGCCCACAGTTAATATCATCCTCAATGGGGAAAAACTGAGAGCTTTCCCCCTGAGATCAGGAACACAACAGGGATGTCCACTCTCACCACTGTTGTTTAACATAGTGTTGGAAGTCCTAGCCTCAGCAATTAGACAATACAATGAAATAAAAGGCATCCAGATTGGCAAAGAAGTCAAACTTTCACTTTTTGCAAATGACATGATACTCTACATGGAAAACCTGAAAGCCTCCACCAAAAAGCTGCTAGAACTGATACGTGAATTCAGCAAAGTCGCAGGATACAAAATCAATGTACCTGGCATAATTTCCCAGGGGAAAAACTCACTTAAATGTGTTGATGTTCCCCTTTTACAGGTTGCATTTCTATACACCAATAATGAAGCAGCAGAAAGAGAAATCAAGGAATCGATCCCATTTAAAATTGCACCAAGAATCATAAATACCTTGGAATAATCCTAACCAAAGATGTAAATGGTCTATATGCTGAAAACTATAGGAAAATCATGAAAGAAATTGAAGAAGGCACAAATAATTGGAAAAATATTCCATGCTCATGGATTGGAAGAACAAATATTGTTAAAATGTCAATACTACCCAAAGCAATCTACACATTCAATCCAATCCCAATCAAAATTGCACCGGCATTCTTCTCAAAGCCAGAACAAACAGTCCTAAAATGTGTATGGAACCACAAAAGACCCTGAATAGCCAAAGGAATGGTGAAAAAGAAAACCAAAGCCGGAGCATCATGATCCCGGATTTTAGCCTCTACTACAAAGCTGTGATGAAGACAGTATGGTATTGGCACAAAAACAGACACATAGACCAATGGAATAGAATAGAGAACCCAGAATTGGGCCCACAAATGTATGGCCAACTCATGTTTGACAAAGCAGGAAAGAGTATCCAATGGAAAAGAAACAGTCTTTTTAGCAAATGGTGCTGGGAGAACTTGACAGCAACATGCAGAAGAATGAAACCGGACCACTCTCTTACACCATACACAGAATAAACTCAAAGTGGATGAAAGAGCTAAATGTGAGACAGGAAACCATCAAAACCCTACAGGAGAAAACAGGCAACAACCTCTTCGAACTCAGCCACAGCAGTTTCTTACTCAACACGTCTCTGAAGGCAAGGGAAATAAAAGCAAAAATGAACCATTGGGACCTCATCAGGATAAAAAGCTCTGCACTGCAAAGGAAATAATCAGCAAAACTAAATGGCAACTGGGGCGCCTAGGTGGCTCAGGCGGTTGAGCATCCAATTTTGGCTCAGGTCATGATCTCACTGTTCGTGGGTTTGAGCCCCACATTGGGCTCTGTGCTGACAGCTCAGAGCCTGGAGCCTGCTTCGGATTCTGTGTCTCCCTCTCTCTCTGCTCCTCCCCTGCTCCACACTCTGTCTCTCTCTCAAAAATAATAAATAAAGATTTAAAAAATTAAAAAAAAACTAAATGGCAACTGACGGAATGGAAGAAGATATTTGCAAATGACATATCAGATAAAGTGTCAATATCCAAAATATATAAAGAACTTATCAAATTCAACACCCAAAAAACAAATAATCCAGTGAAGAAATGGGCAGAAGACATGAATAGACACATTCCTAAAGAAGACATTCAGATGGGTAACAGACACATGAAAAGATGCTCAACATCACTCATCATCAGGGAAATGCAAATAGAAACCAAATTGAGATACCACATGACACTGGTCACAGTGGCTAAAATTAACAACTCAGGAAACAATAGATGTTGGCGAGGGCATGGAGAAACGGGAACCCTCTTGCACTGTTGGTGGGAATGCAAACTGGTGTAGCCGCTCTGGAAAACAGTGTGGAGGTTCCTCAAAAAATTAAAAATAGAACTACCCTATGACCCAGCAATAGCACTACTAGGAATTTATCCAAAGGATACAGGAGTGCTGATTCATAGGGGCACATGTACCCCAATGTTTATAGCAGCACTTTCAACAATAGCCAAATTAGGGAAAAAGCCCAAATATCCATCAACTGATGAATGGATAAAGAAGATGTGGTTTATATATATAATGGCATACTACTTGGCAATGAGAAAGAATGAAATCCTGCCATTTGCAACAACATGGATGGAACTGGAGGGTATTATGCTAAGTAAAATAAGTCAGTCAGAGAAAGATATCATATGTTTTCACTCATATGTGGAATTTGAGAAACTTAACAGAAGACCATGGGGAAAGAGATGGGGAAAAATAGTTTCAAACAGAGAGGGAGGCAAACCATAAGAGACTCTTAAATACAGAGAACAAACTGAAGGTTGATGTGGGCAGGGCAGGGGATAGGAGAAAATGGGTGATGGACATTGAGGAGATTACTTGTTGGGATGAGCACTGGATGCTGTATGTAAGTGAGGAATCACAGGAATCTACCCTCAAAGCCAAAAGCACACTGTATACACCGAATTTTAGCAAACTTGACAATAAATTATATTTATTGGATATAAATTAAATTAAACTAAACTAAACTAAATTAAATTAAATTAAGAAATCAATATTTAAAAAAGTAACTGGAGGACCTGGGTGGCTCAGTTGGTTGAGTCATTGTTAATTCGACTCTTGATTTAGGCTCAGGTTATGATCCCAGGGTCATGGGATCTAGCCCCGCATCAGGCTCCATGCTCAGCGTGGAGCCCACATAAGAGTCTGTCTCCCTCCTTCTGCCCACGACTCTCACTCATGTGCTCTCTCTCTCTCTCTCTCAAAAAAAAAAAATAACTGATTTAGGGGTGCCTCGGTGGCTCAGTCGGTTAAGCGTCAGACTTCAGCTCAGGTCGTGATCTCTCAGTCCATGGGTTCGAGCCCCGTGTAGGGCTCTGTGCTGACAGCTCGGATCCTGGAGTCAGCTTAGGATTCTGTCTGTCTGTCTGTCTGTCTGTCTCTCTCTCTCTCCCCTTACCCTGCTCACACTCTGTCTCTCTCCCTTTCTCAGGAATAAATAAGCATTTAAGAAAAATAACTGATTTACACTATAAATTTGAAAAATGTTACCACTGGTATTTTCATTTCTGTACGTCTCGTCCTTCTTACTGGGGAAGGTAAAATGGTGTCACTTTAGTAGTAATGGATGTAGTAACCAACACTGAATGCCTTACCATGTGTTAGCAACTATGTACTATGTGAAGGACAGGGGTGTCCTTAACATTCAGTCCCTATGGCAGCATCATGTAGCAGATATTATTATAATCCTCATTTTTAAAAAATGTTTATTTACTTTTGAGAGAGGGAGACAGAGCGTGAGTCGGGGAGGAGCAGAGCGAGAGGGAGACACAGAATCCAAAGCAGGATCCAGGCTCTGAGCTGTCAGCACAGAGCCCCATGCGGGGCTCGAACCCATGAACTGTGAGATCATGACCTGAGCTGAAGTGAGACACTTAACTGACTGAGCCACCCAGGCGCCCCAATTATAATCCTCATTTTATAGGAAAAGTGGTAGAGGCTCAGAAAGCTTAACAAAATTGCCCAGTTCAGATAGTTATTAACTGGTAGAGTAAATTTTAAAGCAACTTTGCTTGATTTCAAGGCCTGCTCTTATCTACTAAGCGATGCATTTTTTTTTCCCTTCAGACACCGTTAGAGATGCTCCTGGAAGTTCATTTCCCCTCAAGTGACTACTACATTTGTTCTGGGAATATCTAAGATGTGTCCCAAGGGCACTCATTAATAAAACTCTAAAGTTAGCCCTGGGAATCTTCCATTTCCCCACTCTTACTCAATCTTCTCTTGGTATTAACTACACCATTCCTGAGGTCTACACTGTCCTCCAAATCTTCTGAAAGGCCTCTCCACTGCTTTCCCTTCTGGAGGGGGACCCAGACACTTTTTTCCCAATGCTTCTAAAGGTATCAGGCTGTCTACACTGCCTGATAGGGCTGCTCTCCCCACCTGGGGTATGTAGGGCTTCTGGCAAGGGGAGCAGAGCGAGAGGGAGACACAGAATCCAAAGCAGGGTCCATGCTCTGAGCTGTCAGCACAGAGCCTGACGCGGGGCTCGAACCATCTACAGGCAAGGGGAATGGGTCCTGTCTTGGTAGGAGTGGGTGTGCTGGTATAGCAAGAGTCCCTTGAGGGCCAGGGTCTCCCAGACCCTTCCTTTGCCCCTCTGTGCCTCCCAGCAAATATTTTAACAACTTATATGCTCTTTCGTACTCAGAATGCCTTCCTCCCTGCAATTGTCCTTTACCTGGCAAGATCTCCATCATTGTTTAAGACTCAACTCAGGAGCCACCATTTCTAAAAACCCCTCCCCCTGACTATTTGCCACAACTTATTGGTTGCTCTCCTCTGTGCTTCCATAATGCCCTATACTTGTCTTCAATGCTGCCCTGATATATTGTATTATGAATGTTGTATATGTATCTATCTCACTAGACAATTGAGTGCGTTGTGCAATTTGAGGATAGGGATTGTTATTCATCTTTGTGCCCTAGCACAGTGCCTGGCATGTAGTACCAGGTCAATAAACGCTAAATAATAAATAGCTCCTATGTTCCTAGCTAAAATAACTGGGCTATTCTATTATATGGATAACTCAGTAAATCCTCCTTATTAAGTTTTCCCCTGACCCTTCCCCAGTTTATGCCTTTATCAACTCTTACCTGGACCCCTGAAGCAGCTTCTCAACTCTTTTTTATTGTGGTAAAATTCCAGCCTTCACATGGTTTCTGAAATGAACTAAAACCACATCAACCTACTGTTTTAAATCCTTCACTGACTCCCCTTGCCTACATAGTATAAAGCCAATACTTTGGAAAATGTCATATAAAACCATGTTTGCAACTCCTTAGACCTAGACAAGTGTGTTTGTTATAATAGGCTTTCAGTAGATCTATGTGGGATTGCTATGAATATTTATAACTGCCCACAGGTCATCTCTATGGAGATGTCCAGTCACTACATTAAGGTCAATTCATCCCAGATGACCGCAGCATCCCTTAGCAAATTGACTTTCCATCCTGACTTCTTCAGTTTTCTCTTTTCCTAGGTCAGGAACCTGAAAGTCAACTTTGCCTCTCACATCCCACTATTTTATACCCTTTTAGGAAGCTGTGTTTCTTTTCCCTTTGAAATATTTCATGGTTTGCCTTTAATTTCTGCCACTTGCTAGATCTGTGACCTTGGGTAAGTTACCTAACCTCTTGGTATTGCAGCTGCCTTATGTGTAAAATAGGATAAAAATAATAATACACACACACATACACACACACACACACACACACACACACATTTTGATCCCTTAGGCTGGGGTTCTTTTGAGAATAAGTTAATATATTGAAAACACTTAATACAGTACCTAGCACTTCCAGTAGTTATGGAATGAAAAAGTTACAGGGATAAAAGGCGTGGCACAGGGAATATAGTCAATGGTTTATGATAGTGGTTATGGTGACAGATGGCAGCTGTACTCTTAGTGAGCATAGCATAATGTATAAATTTGTGGAATCACTATGTTGTACACTTTAAACTAATGTAACACTATATACAACTATACTTCAATTTTAAAAACCTGAAAAAGAAAACAAAACATTGCCTGGCATATAGGGTTGAATAAATGTTAGATACAATTGTCACCATTCCTATGTCCAATATCATTATATAAATATGGGATGATTACAATACTCTGCTAGCTGTCTTCCTTACCCATCCTCTAACATTCATGAATAAACCTTCCCAGTCATCCTTCTAAAACCACTTGAATCATATATATTTTTTTAAAGTTTATTTATTTTTTTGAGAAAGATAGCAGGTGCAGGAGGGGCAAAGGGAGAGAGAGAGACAGAGAATCCCAAGCAGGCTCCACACTGTCAGCACAGAGCCTGATGTGGGACTCAAACCCACAAACTGTAAGATCATGACCTGAGCTGAAACCAAGAGTTGGGCGCTTAACCGACTGAGCCAACCAGGTCCCCCCGACTTGAATCATACTTTTATGCTGAAGAACATATAAGGCCTTCACACTACTTATTTAATCAAGCCTAAATTCTCTGCCTCATTTTTTTCCCACAACATAGCCTTACCTTACTTATTATTCACCATTCATTTATTCATTCATTCATTTATTCATGCATGCCTGCATGCAACAAATATGTGCCAGGCACTGTGCTAAGCATTAGGGATAGGATGATGGATAAGGATAAGACATAGTTTCCCCCAGAAGGAAATCACAGTCCTGTATTAGTAGCTATATTTCATCTCTGATGGAAGCATGTAAGACCCCCCATTGGAACCTTCCTAAGAACACACAGCTGAGCCTGAATTGAGTCTCGAGGTGATAAAGGAATTATCAAAACAAAAATAAGAGGTAGAGGGGGTGATAGATAAGGGTGCTGGGGAGGGTTCAGAGAAGGGCACACCAGGTAGAGGGAACAGCTTATACAAAGGCACTGGGTTACATGGGAAAACATGGTGTGTTCAGAGAATAGCAAGTGTTATGAACTGAATGTTTGTGTTCCCCCTCCCCCCAATGTCATGGTATCTGGAGATAGGGCCTTTGGGAAGTAGTTACAGATAGATTGAGTAATAAGGGTAGAGCCCAGATCCAATAGGATTACTGTCCTTATAAGAGGAGACAAGCTCACTCACTCTTTTCCATGCATACATGCCAAGGAAAGGCCGTGCAAAGACATAATGAGAAGGCTACCATCTACAACCCAAAGAGAACTCTCATCAGACACCGATCCTGCTGGCACCTTGATCTTGGATTTCCAGTCTCCAGAAATATGAGAAAATAAATTTCTGTTGTTTCAGCCTCCCAGCCTAAGGTATTTTGTTATAGCAACATGACCCAACTAAGACAAGTTAATTCGATAGCTCAGGAGGATAGAAGGTGGGGAAAGGCAAGAGATAAGGCAGGAGAGTAAGTTACACTGTTAAAGGTCTTACATCCCATGACTAGGCTTCCTCGTGGAGGTAACAGATGAGTCACTGAATGATCTTAAGCAGAAGAGTTAGTATTTGGTCAATTTGATATTGGGAGGGTTTTTCTGGGTAGGATGGATTCAAGGCAGACAATAATGGAGGCCAGGAGAACCATTTGGTGGCTGTCACAGGAATAGAGGTGAGCCCTGATGAGGTCTTGAGTTAAGGTGGATGTGGGTGGGGATACAGAGAAGAGGGTGGATTTGAAGTTTGGCCTGGTGAGAGCTACAGCTCTGAGCACATTAGTACGGGCGTGGGAAGACTCTTGAAGATACCAGGAGAAGCCTGTCAGTCTCCCTTTGGAGGGAGCCTCCCCTCTCTGATATGCTTGTCTCTATGACTCTCACCTGTCCAAACCTTCCCTACATTGAAGTCTCCCCACCTCTACAAAACGTCCCAACACTGATGTGAATTCATTTCTCCCTTTGTCCTGCTCTCTCCCACTTCTGTAGTCAAACTCCATAATTCAGCTCTTAATTATACATTATCCACATGGCTATCTGATATAGCCCGCTAGTTATATTATAAACTCCTTAAGGCCAGGAGCCATGTCTTAACTTTCTTGTAATTATCAAGACCTGCACATCATTGCATGTCCCAGGGCACCTGTTCTCAACCCCTCTTTCTCTCTGTGAAATGTAATGTTCATCTATCCCTCATGTAAAATCTGGGTATCACTGTAACTCTACCCTTTTCCATCTCACTCGAGAAAGCAAATCGAAGCACGCCTGGGTGTCTCAGTTGGTTACGCGTCCACACTCTTGATTTCGGCTCCGGTCATGATCTCACAGTTTGTGAATTCGAGCCCTGTGTTGGGCTCTGTGCTGACAGCGCAGAGCCTGCTTGGGATTCTGGCTTTCCTTCTCTCTCTGCCCTTCCCCTGCTCTCTCTCTCTGTCTCAAAAATAAATAAACTTAAAGAAAAAGAAAGCAAATCAGAATGATCCACATGCAACTATAGGGGTGACTATAAATGTGATCTAATTTATAAAAAAGAAAGTAAATTATCCACGATCTTCAGCAGGCCAGTAGTGGTACCCCTGATGGTAACAAATTACTTCGTAACTCGTATACACAGATACCAATATTGAAAGCTGTACTAAGACCGTAAATTCTTAGAGGTCAGGGACTGTGTCTCACTCAAACTTATATGGCCGGTGCCAACCTCACACACACCTGCTGCAGAGGGAAACGCTGTGGACCTGGCGGGTAGGAGCCCAGGGAGAACAACTGTGGCTGGGAAGGTATTTCTGCTCCGTGGCATAAAAGCTGCTCCGGTGCATTCAAAGCTTCAGGACAAGAACATTTTCTGACTTTTTAACATTTCTAGAAAATGTGTAGTTCCTGGAAGTCTGATATAACTAGCAGAATTTATTTCCTGTGAATTAATTTCAAGCAGGAGAGAATTTTTCTGTGACTGAGACAGTGGTGAGGACCGTAGTAAGGTTGTCATATGTCTATGAGGGGTAATAATAGGGTTTCTCTTGTATTTTACAGATAAAGAGAAAGAAAAAACAGTTTTGGGGCACCTGGGTGGCTCAGTGGGTTAAGCATCAGACTTCGGCTCAGGTCATGATCTTGCGTTTCATGAGTTTGAACCCCATATCGTGCTTTGTGCTGACAGCTCAATGCCTGGAGCCTGCTTCAGATGTTATAGCAACATGACCCAACTAAGACAACTAAGACTGTGTCTCCCTCTCTCTATGCCCCTCTCCTGCTCACGCTCTGTATCTCTCTCTCTCTCTCTCTCTCTCAAAAATAAATAAACATTTAAAAAAAAAGTTTCTTTTTTTTCTTGTGCCATGCCTTCACGCCCCAAAAGAAGTCTGATATGGTGAGCATAGGAAAAAGAGCTGGGAGTCTTCTCTCATATTAGCAGGGTTTAGATTTCAGTGACAAATATCTACATAGGTGGGGTGTGTTTGGCAGGTTTATAGGAAGAAGAGGGCCAGAGTCATTTTGCCTGTTCTTTTACATGTGAGTGTAGCTTGTAACCCATTCAACCTGGAAATGAAGCAGGGAGGCAATCTGAAAGGATGACTAGGAAGGAAAATCCTAACACCAGTCTTGTAGAGCAAGGGCAGGTAGATTGCTCCAGAAGTCCTGATTAGGAAATGTGTAAAATAAAAACAGTACAGGTTGTTGGCTTCCTGGAATGCAGGTCATGAAGACTGGACCCTCTCAGGAAGTGTTACAGACACATCAAGCTCCTGCTTAAATAGCTCTAAGGATGGGGAGCTCAGTTTCTGAGATGTCAATAGTGTGTAATTACAGTCCTGGAGCTTACCGCCCCCCTCCCCCCCACAATTGTGTTTTGGGCTAAAATATCCTAGGAGGACCAAGGATATTTTAAGATGCTATTATTTTAAAAACAACTTCTATCTTAGTAATTATAATAGAAAGGATTATAGGCTACAGTGAGAGTGGATAAGATCCTGACGCTTCTGAACTTGAAGGAAGTTGGGAAGAGGAGGGGGTCCATGCAACAGTAATTAACAAGAACTGAATTTAGGTGTGATGAAGGCTCTACAAATTACCTAGGTGTTGGTACTTTCAGTGCCCAATTTGCTAACACACAGCCCTTTCACATCCATTCTTTTATTTAGTTCATGCACAACAATCTCCAGAGCTATGGCTGTTATTTACATATTTTACACATGAGGAAATTGAAGCCCAGAGGGTTATGATTTGCCCAGAGTTGTTTAGGAGATGAGATTGAATTGCAAAACAAGTTTTCTGACTCCAGACAAAGCTGAGAGCAGGGAATGGATCGCTGTGTAGAATTTGATACATAGTAGGTGCTTAGCATACATGAGGCAAGCTACAATCAGGGGGTTCCATCTCTAGGTTGTCTCACGGCACTAAATAGCTTCTTACTAGTTCCCTACTCTGTATTATTACTCAGGAGGATAGTGGGGTTTCCTCATCATCGCACCAAATCTCAAGGAGTTGGAGATGAAAGAAATGATGGATTTGGTTGGCCATGTATGAAGCCATGTGTTTGCATGACCAGGAAGTGGTCTGTGATTATGTAGCAAAAGAACAAAAGAGTTGGAAATTTGCCAAACTCTAAGGCAATCTAAACAATAATAAAGAGGCCAGGCAGAAATATGAACTTACTTTAGCAAGGGGAAATACAGTCAAATTTATTATACCATATTTGGAGAAAAGACTATATTGAATTCATCAGGTTGTAGGGGATCTTAATCTGAATGGATTGAACTATGTTTCATTATAATTGGTTTCATTTATAATCCTATGTATTATTTTATGCATTTAAAATTACTATTCTAAGAAGGGATTCATGGCTTTGTCAGACTGCCAAAGGAGTTGGTGGCCAAGAAAGTTAAAAATTACAGACCTGTAACATCAAAAAGGGATGTGGAAGGCCAGAACTAGGTGACAGTGCTCATCCAAACCCTGCTTAGTAGCAAGGGTGTCCCATCAGGCCTGTGAAAGGGTTCATATGCCAGGCAGAAACCTGCCCATGCTAGAGAAGGTTGCAGCAAATAAACAGAGCCTGATATGACAAAAGGAAACACGTACGCTTCACCCCTCTTCCTTTGATGCGTTCAAACTAGGAACCCCTTGGAGTATGGCTTTCCATGCACCTCCCCTCTTGGGAGACCTTGCTAAAGCAGATGTGAATTGCCTGCCACCTGGCGGTGACATTGTTAAGGTAAATTGGTAAACTGACATTCTACTCTAGACATTCATCTATGTGTGTCTGCAAAACAGGCCTAACCACGTGTTGTTGGGGAACTGACCACCCACTGCTATTTTGTGAGTGTCAACTAGCCAGCCCTCTCCTATGAAATGAGAACTGCTTCCATTGCAAACTACAAGCCGTTTCTACCAAGAAATTGGTGGAAGTTCTCTTTTGCCTGCTCTTCATAATGACGTGGGTGTTAACACTTATACTCAAGAGATTACTTTTTGTTATTTCACTGATTTGCAGGTGGGAAAATCATGCAATCACAAATCTAAGACAATGCTGTTCCAAGGCCACATCTACGTACATGCCAGACCAGGTGCCTTGACAATCCAGACCTAAGAAGTAGTGACCAGAGTCACACAGTCCGATATGCTTGCAAGGTCCTGTATAAGCACAAAGAGCACTAATGAATTTCTGATGCTCAAGGAATCCACAGTGTAGTCGTGTTGGTGTGAATATTGTAGTGTTATGTTCAGCCAGAATTAAAATCTGCAAGCATTCCTGTTTCTTACAAGTTATTTGCAATGATTTTCCCAAACGGTGACCAATTTTGTCCTAGCACAGTTTCTGACACATGGTCAATTATTCATTTGGTTTGGCAGAGCTGAAATGGAATGCTGCTTTGGGATAGAAGCCTGATTTTCTCCTAGCCGTATACTCATCCATCGTTATCCTATATGTGCAAAGAGAACGTTCCTGAGGGAGATGACTTTCATTTGTGCACATGTGGTTTCAACCCAAAATCTCTGTGTTCTGTTTTTCTTTTTCTTTTTTTTTTTTTTCAAGTTGCAAGGCACAGATCATGCTCAAAGACACCACATGCTCAGAGGTTTCACAGAAGCATCCTCAGTCATAGGCATTTCTGTAAGGATATGTAGGGAAATGATACCTGTAATTTCAGAGCCAGGCACTTAAGGAAGTGAAATGTCACTCACGGCTGCTCAGGCTGCTTCAGTGGCTGTACCCGAATCAGGCATCCATCCCTCCCTGCTCTCTATTTTAATTACACTGCTATTCTGGACCCTCAATTTCTACTGCTGTGCTTTATGCCAAGCTACAGCTTCTCTGTCACCTCCTACTGCCGTCTTCACTGTTCTCTTGCATTCTATATCACAGTTTGTGCCTGCTCCTGGATGCTTCTGCTGCCTGGCTTCTGCTTCCATTGAGACTTCTCTAGAGAGAATATGTCATTGCACTGCACTGACACTTTTTAGTGCAGAGTGCCTCTGTGGGGTTCTCAGGCCTAACTATGTCGTAGGCTGCTGACCATAGATGCTGGCTCAGACCCCAGGCCCTGACCCATTTGCTTGTGGCCAAGATGATGGGTCACATGATACAAGATATGAAACGTGAGTGAGAAAGTACTGCTGGCTACTAGGAAGCAGGTGGGAGTAGGTGAAGAAGGCATTTATAATTCAGGGGCTGTTCATTACAGTCCCCAAAGCATCAGTGTGGCCTCAGACCAAAGCTCAGTCATATCTGACTCCATTCCAGAAGGTAATGTGCAGCTGAGTACATGCACATTTAGGCATTATTATGAGAAACTGTGTCCTTAATTATAGACCGCATGCTGATAATTTACCGCACCATATGTTCCAAAGCCAGAACTGAAGCTGTCGGTTTCCACTTTGATTCACATGTGGCTCACACTGAATATTTCCCATGGGACCTGCTGCCCAGTGTGTAGGTGGTGATGGCTCCCTCCAAACCTTTGGATTGTGTAAAGAGTTTCATTTGCTTCTGTAATTACCTATTTTGGGCCTGTCAGAGGAACTGAAAAGCTGGGAAATACTGTTCAGCTGTAAAGTCCATATGTGATGATTTGCTTGTTCCAGCAAAAGTGATAATAATGACAATAAAAATAATATTCCAGTCCTGACATTTCCCATTTAGAATGTATGGAAAATCCTTTAACAAAAGCGTTTCTTGTTGAAAGCTTTTATAGTACCTTCCAGGCATCTCTCTTCGGGGGTCAAGTCCTACAGGAATTGTTTGCTGGCTTGAAGGATGACCAGGATTCCTTCCAGCTTTTGCATTCAGGGCTCACCTTGGGCAACACACCGTGCATCGGGCTATTATAAATGAGAAATAAGGTACGTTGTCTTCTTCCATTAAGTGAAGTCAGAACTGTTGCCTAGGGCGTAAACGAGGCCCTATTTCATACAGGCTTGATGATAGGAGTCCATGCTTCAGGTTGCTCTAATCCTTTCCAGTCTGTGTCAAACCAATCAGAGCTCTGATAAACATAAGGCTGCTAAGAGGCACCTTAGTTCCTGTGTTTGGCTGAAAGTGAGGGTGCACACAATTTTTCAAAGGCGATCTCCAGGAAAGATTATCTTTCTTCTGGACTGTGGCCAACTCTTACACCTCAGGGCAACATATTATATGCCGTGACAGGTGGGAGAAGGGGTAAAGTTGCTTACATTTTCATTCTTGAAGTTTTCCAGCCTTACCAAAGTATATGTTATTGGCCAGTGTGATGATTATTCTCCGTCTCCCAAGGCCTTGGCCATTCCCGGTTCCAGGAAAGCCTTGCTCCTCCTACCCTTCAGGCCTGTGGATGGTAATCGTTTTCAGCTGCTGCTAGTCCTTGAGCATGCCTCAACATCTCCTGCTGGTTCCCTTAACCCTGTCTACACCACTGCAAACAATTCCTTCACCAAAAAGTCTTCCTCAAAAATCCAGCTAATGATGTCATCTGTCCAGTTCCAGGACCTTGACTGAAATATCTAGTGTGCAAATATCTTCATAGTAGGATAACTGGATTTCCAAAGTAGGTAACCCCCATTCCCGCCCTGGAGATTTATCAATATGGTAATGTGCATTATCAGCTTAAAATAGTTTAAGTTTTTAATAGTGTATTTATAGAAATCCACTATTTTGGATTTGGCCAGTTTTGATTCTGGCCCAAATGGAATGAATACCTTAAGAAAGATCATTGTAATTCAGTCCCCAAAGGCTTGATCTCCTTTAGCAATATTTTTTTCACTATTTCCTTAATACAAATTAATTACCTATTTGACTCACTATTATTAGCCATTGCACACTTATTTTAAGTTGCACAGAGCAACATAAAAAGATTTAAAAAATCAAGTTTTGCAAAAAATTGTATTAATAGGGGAAATGTAGCAAAAAGTGAGTCAATTGTGTTGTAAAGTTTCATGAATTAGTTACTTTACATTCAGAATTTCTGATTTTCATGAAAGGGGATAAACTAACCTCTTCGTAAATCCATTCTCTACGGCATCCAAGTTTTCAGGACTTCCTCCTGCCTAGGACTCCTATCCTTTCCATGTACCTCAGCTACAACTAGAGGTTCTGTACTTGGTCTTTATAACTGGTCTGTGCCCTGATTTTTTTCTCCCAAACTCCTTGTCTTCAGCCAGCATGGTCCTAAATGATGGCAGTGCCTCTACTCCAGTATACCTGCATACTGGTCTCTTCTGTCATTCCATGAATACATGTTCTGTAAGTAAATCATCCACTTCCCCCCCCCTCCCCCCCACCACCATGAACTGTAGTGGGCATCTCACTAATCTCTTGGTCAAATGGTCTCTTAGTGTGTCCTTCCCTTCTTCCTATAACACCACAGGGGTGCGCAGAGGGGTTTGCATGTTCCCCTTACCCCACTGCCAACTCCAGACCACTCTTCCAATTGAATGGAAATATTTCTGTCACCATTCGTTCCCTCAAGGGCAAGGATGAAAAACAGGCCAAAGGATTTGGAATTGTCGTTTTAAATGGATGTTGCTTGAGGCTGAATAATGGCCTCCAAAGATATCCAAGTCTCAATCTCTAGAATCTGTGAGTATTACCTCTTATGGCAACAAAGGACATCACAGATGTGATTGATTTAAGGATTTAGGAGAAGACGATCCTGGATTATCCAGGTGGGCCCTAAATGCAATCACAAGTATTCTTACAAAAAAGGAGGCATAACATCTTAGGGAGATTTGAGACAGAAAAGGAGGACAACGGGACCGCTGAAGTAAGATGCTCCACTACTGGCTTTCAAGACTTTCAAGATGGAAGGGGCCACAGGACAAAGAATGCGAGAAATGCGGCTCTAGAAACTGAAAACAGCAAGGGAATAGATTCTTCCCTACGGTTTCTAGAGGAAGAAGGCACTGCTAACACTTTGATTTCAGCCCAGTGAAACCCATTTTGGATTTCTGACCTCCAGAACTGTAAAATAAACGTGTGTTGTTTTAAGCCACAAAGTTTGGTACTTTGTTATCACAGCCACGGGAGACAAATATGAATTCTTAAATAACTTCTGATAAGACAACTTTGGGAGATTCGTGGGATTAAAGAGAGCTAGTATTTTAACTCTCCTTAAACACTGCTGCTGAATTAATCTTTCTAAAAATATAATACCAATCATGTTCTTAACCCCTTTCAAAATAATCTGTAGGGTTTTTTTGGTGGACGAATGACTTTTAGGAAGTCTAATTAACTTCCTCTATATTCTGGACACACTTCCCATTTATTTAATGATGAGAGAGAGAGGGAGAGAGAATCCCAAGCAGGCTCTGCACTGTCAGCACAGAGCCCAATGTGGGGTTTGAACCCATGAACTGTGAGATCATGATTTGAGCTGAAATCAAGAGTCAGAAGCTTAAACCAATGGAGCCCCCCCAGACGCCCCCACACTTCCCTTTTAGCCCTAGTTCTCCTCTTTGTCTTTTTGTAGCAAACCAGGCACACCTCTGCATCCCACATGCAATCCCATCTGCACCTCTGGACCTTTGATCATCTACCCTCCTCTGACCAGTTGCCCTCGCTGTCAGCATACCATGGCTCATGTGTTCATTAAGGCTTACCCAAATGCCATGTCCTCACAGGTTCTTTCCTGGTTCCCTCAGCAGAAGTTACTCTCTTTCCTCTGAACACCTGAAGTGCTTCATGGTTCCTCTCTTCCTGACTCCTATTTTGCTCAACCTTTCCTTACAGTTGTAGCTCATAGTAGTTAAATGCACATAGTCTGGAACCATATCTCTCAAAGTTGATTCTTATGTGAATATTTACTAGATGAGTGACCTTGGGCAAGTTACCTCATATTTCTGTGCTTCAGTTTCTTCATCTAAAAAAAGGAAAACAAGGATAATAATCATGACTAACTTAATGGTTTGTTATACAGATTAAAAGAGTTAATGAAATCAGTGCCTGGCACATCGAAAATGTTGAATAAACATTTTTATTATGCATTATTTTGCCTTTCAATTCTAACTTCCTTAAGGGAAACCTACATTTTAATGTATCTTTGTCTTCCTCATAGTTTCCTATATCACTGTAATACATTAAGTAGGTGCTCAGTAAACTTTACTTTTAATGAAACAGGCAAGATTCCATGCCCTGGTAAGACAATGAATAGATGTCAGAGCCAAAATGCAATCAATATTAAGGAAGAAATAGCACTCTCTTTGTCATGTGCTATATACTCCTCAATGTTTGTAACTTGCTTCAACTTTGCCTGTGCTACCGAGAGGGCCATCACCAATGGCTTCTTTAATGCTGGATTCAAGGACATATTGTAGGTCTTACCTTACTGCTAGCCACTTCCTTTTTCTGGAATCTCTCTTTTCTTTTTATTTTGGTTATATCACACTCCACCCCCAACTTTTCCTTTTCTGGTCCCTTTGTGGGTTCTTTTTTCTCTCTGTGGCTCTAATATTGTGTGCTCAAAGGTTTAAGCTGAGATTCTTATCTCTTTTCATTCTACATATTTTTTTCTGGGAATTGTTGCCACTCATGAGTTTCACAACTCCCCATCTGCCATACGTTGGTAACTTCCATATTCATACTTACAACAGAGACATCTCCTCTGAATTTCCTAAACACAGGTCTGAAAGCTGAGTGGTAGATAGCTAATCCTTGATATACCATAGACATCTCAAATTCCATAGCATTCGCCAAAAATAGCATATTACCTTCTTTTCCACTAAACACCTCTTCCTTTTCTATATTTTCATCTGTGTTGGAGATACTACCATTTACTCAGGCTCTGGGAGTTAGGCATGGCTTTACTCCTCACTCAAAGCCCATATCTAATCAATCACTAAGCTTTGCTGATTTTATGATCTATATGCCTGTTGAATTCATCCTCAAACAGCTGTCCATCCTACCAATGTCTTAGGTCAGCATTGTATCTTACCTGGGCTTCTACATGGATGTTGTAATGTTTCATTTCCCTTGCATCTTTTTCCCTGACAGCCACAAGAAGAGTCACCTATGAAGCATGATCTAAAACCTTGCTTAAAACTCGGCCTAACACTTTATGAATGGCTCCCCATTGCCTATAGGTTTAGGTGGTATTTAACATGGCATTTATTTTCCTGGTTTGGCTCTGGCAAATCTCTTCAGCCTCATTCTCTATGCTCCCTGCCTCAGTTTATGCTTCAGATGGTAGGGCAGCCTTCACTTCCTTCCCACGTGGCATAGGCATACAATTCCCGGCACTGTCCCTTCTGCCTGGAGCAACTCCCTCTTCTTTTGGCTAACTCCTACTACAAGACTCAGGCATGTCTCTTGCAGAAAGACTTAGCCAAGTTGTGGGTAAGCTAAAAAACTTGGGGTATGTTCCAGAATCTGGGCACACCTTGCAAACCTAAGGACAGTATTGGATGGGACCTGGAAGGGAGAACTCTTCCATCCCATCAGCAGTGACCAGATGTATTTCTTTCCTAGGGCTGCTGTAAGAAATTCCCACAAATGTAGTGGCTTAAATGACACAACTAAATTACCTTACAGTTCTGGAGATCAGAAGCCCAACACAGGTTTCACTGGGCTAAGGTCAAGGTTTCTTCAGGCTGTGTCCTTTTCTGAAGGCTCTAAGGGAGAATCCATTTCCTTATTCATTCAGGTTGTTGGCAGAATTCTGTTCCATGGTCCTTATTTTCTTGCTGCTCTCAGCTGAGGGCCACTCATAGGTTCTAGAGGTTCATATCCCCTGGCTTGTGGTCCTGCCTCCACTTCTTCAAAGCTAGTAATGGTCAGTCCCCTCTCACACTTTTGTTCTGATCTCCCCTCCTCCTGCCATCTCATCCTCTGGCCCCCTTCCTTCTGTCTCCCTTTTCTGAATTTGAGTTCATGGGACTAGACTAGTCCACCTGGAGAATCCAAAAAATGTCTCCATTTTAAGGTTATTAACCTTCATCATCTGTGAGTTCCTTTGCCATAGCAGGTAACATAGTCACAGGTTCTGAGAGGAAATTATTCCACCTACCACACTAGGTTTGAGACAAATGATCAATGAAAGCCTTAGATCATCTGATTTGAATTCTCTGTCCACAGAATTTGCATTTGGTTATTTCCTTTCTATTGTTTTGTTATTTGAATTTCTAACTTTGGGTCTGTGTTTCGAATCCAAGAGACATGGGAAGGCACTGAGCTCTGTCTAGTTCATTTAGAAGGTACTTCCAGAAATGTTAGGCGTGCAAATACCTCCCAGGGCATTTACCTGGAGGTCTCCTACAAGGAGGTATTCACAGGTGTGCCAGATAAGGAAGAGCACCTGGAAAGCCGTTCGGAAGGTGACTGGAAATCAATGGATGGAGTTCCATTATTTAAAACTTAAACCATTAGCTAAACATTTAACAAGGTTAAATAAACTTCTGAGAAAAGAAACATATTGCACAACGAATAGTCATAGCAGAAAGAAGGGATTTTTTTACAGCAAATGAAAACCACTAAACAGAAGATGTATTGTGTTAGGAGAAATGTTCATTCTTGAGATTATCATCCAATAGAAATTCGTATTTCTTTCCTATAAAATTTATTAAAACAAAAACAATTGAGCTTATTATTTTTTATGTTTACTAGTGCTTATGAATTTCTTGCTAGGATAATATGTGTTTATCAGATTGTTTTCTTCTTTTAGAAAATCATTTAAGATTCCCTAGATATAAAGCGTTTTGGAAATAATGTACTTTAATTTCCTGCCCTCTAGTGACAAAAATAACACACTCATGCCTTACGTGAACAAGTTGCATGCTTCAGTATCAGAAAATAAAATTATATTAGAGAATTTGGAGACAGAAAATATGAGAAATTCTGGCTGTCACTAAAGTGCTAAATTTTAGTGTAACAAATACCATTTTTGTTTGGCAAAAATTTTTATTCAGAGTCTGATGCATGATTTTAAAATTGTTGGGTAAAAATTGGTGTGTTGTTGCTAGCTACCACTCAGCCATCTTTGACCTGTACCTTTATAATTATAGGGTATACACGATAGAAAACTCTAGTAACAACTAGGAATTTGCTAATTTAATATCTTTAATCTTAAATATCAGAATTGAAGAAAACTTTATTACTTTATACAACCTGTTTCTTGATAGGTAACAAAATAGAGGAGAAACTATTTACTCAATTTTTAGAAATCTTACTTTTGGCTTTTATGAAAATTAGGAATTTTTGATTTACAGGTGATGTGTACATTTAATCCAAACGTGTAACCTCCCACCCCCATCAAAAAGCTATTTTATAAACTCAATGCAAAACATCTTACAAATAATGCCATGTTAGAAGTGAGGGATTATGTGGAAGAAAGATATATGATCTACTCCAAGCAATCATTGTGGAGAAAAAAAATACATCCGTTAAATTTTAAATAATAAAAATCTCATTAATTTAAGAGAAAATGACCAGAAAGAGAGTCAAGTCCAACACTTATTAACACAGCTAATTAAAATAATGGCAGGAAGTGTTAGTGAAGGGAATAAGAATAAACATTTTGGAATTTTTGTATCCTTAGAAATGTTAACTTTATTTATCACAAGGATTCTTTGATGTAGATTTTATCTCAAGTTTTCAAAAGAAGAAACTAAAAGAAAATTACCCGATGCCACACAGCTAGCAAATGGAAAAACAGGATTTGAACCCAAATTAGTCTGACCTCACACTGCCAGGGATTGAAAGTATGTAAGTGTGTGGGATCCCTTGTGGACTTCTGGTCAATACTCCTGCCAGAGTCAACAATTCTCCTCCGAATCTTTCTCTTTTTGCCAGCCCCCATTTGTCACTTTCCAGGCAACCCCCATCAATTGCCAGAGTTTGCATTGAGCCAAACCCTTCCTGCCATGCCTGTTCCTTGCCTGCTGTCTCTCCATTCAAGTTCACACTGGATGCAAAGACAACATGGTCTTGAGTAACGGAACTCATGATCAGAAGGGGACAGTGATAAACACACCTGCTTCAAAAGACACAGATCTCCCTTAAAGGGAGCATTGAATGTTTAAAGAAAATGTGCTGAAGAACATTCAAGGAAAGATAAAAGGAGGGACATACTCCATAGACAGCTTTTTAAAAACCAATTCAAAACTGGCACAGGAGCAAGAAATAATGGCAGCAGGGACTTCTGCTATCTGGACATTTGCCAGGGCCCTTTTCCTGCCAAGAATAGAACATCTGAAAAGCTACTGATTTTTTTTTTTTTTTCTTAATGACAGTTTGAGCTCCTAAAAGCCAGAATAAGCAATTAGAGGAACTGCTGCTACTAATATCATTCTGGCCAATAAGAAAGCTTGTAAGTGGCAGGTCTGACTAATGGCAAATGTGTCTTTCTATCACTGCCTCCCATTCTACTGCACTCTTGGCATGAAGACCATAGGGTAGGGTTGGGATGGATGTAGGGAAGGTACTTTTGGAGCTCGGAGCACTTCACTAGCAGGAGTGGGGAGGGCTGGAGAGATATTAAATGGGAAGAGAGAATGGCTAAGACACTCTTAACCTATTTAATGTATAATAACAGTAATCTTAAACAAAAGAGGAGCAAACCTCACTATATCTTCTTTGTACCTACTCTTCCCTAAAGAACCTGTTGTCTGGATCTACAGTTTAGGCTGGGCTATTGGAATGGTGGCTTAGGTATGTCATGGCCTGGCTTAACTGGTGGGGTCTGTCCAGGAAATTATCTACCATTTATTTCCACAAGAAGATATATTCTGTGTTCCAATTAGTCAAACTTTCCAATACATTTTTGGAATGCAATCAAGTTTTAAATTGGGAACGGCTGTAGCTCCTTATTGGCATTCCTGTGTGCCAATGCATGTAATCCTATTTAGAATGTAGTTTAAGAAATCATTCAGCAAAAATTTGAAATTCATGTACACTAAAGAAAGTAATGATTTTTATGAAATTTTGGGGGTACTGGGAAGATGCATTGGTTGGGGCTGGTATTTCTTGGTTAATAGAGGAGACTACCTCCATGCAAAATAATGCTAAAGACCAATTATAATTTCAGAATACTGAATAGCATGTATATTTTAGTTCAGAGTTTCTTTATGTAGCTATGGGACTGACTTTAATTCTGTACTTTTGGAAAGTTCTCATTTTTTTTTCTTCATAAGTTTACCATACATTAATCTCACACTCCTTCCTTTCACTCACTGGCTCCGATTCCTGTGGTTTTTGGCTTAGACTTTCCCATAGTACATAGCTGTGGTTGTCAAAATTATGTGCAATGGTTTAAAAAATTCACAGGGAGATGTATAATGTTAAAGGTTATATTTTGTCACATTACATGCTGGGTTTCCAAGCATTATATTAAAGAAACAAAAGACTCATTACTAACCTCTAAACCACAGTTTTTATTATATACCTTTTATTTTATGCACTTTCATTCTTTTTCATCTGACATCTGCTGACAATCTGTTTGTCAGTTAAATATGAATTATATGCTTTCTTTTAGTGTTGTCTATTGATGGGTTTTGCTGTTTCCAAGCAAGAATATTTTTCTCCCAAACCTTTTTATTTAGGTAACATTATACTTCTTTCAGTTGGAAGTATAAGGGCCTTTTTCCAAAATCCTCTGAGAAGACAGAGTTATATAGACTGGAAGATATTTTAAAATGAAATCTTAGGGGCGCCTGGGTGGCTCAGTCGGTTGGGCGTCCGACTTCAGCTCAGGTCATGATCTCGCGGTCCGTGAGTTCAAGCCCCGCGTCGGGCTCTGTGCTGACCGCTCAGAGCCTGGAGCCTGTTTCGGATTCTGTGTCTCCCTCTCTCTCTGACCCTCTCCCATTCATGCTCTGTCTCTCTCTGTCTCAACAATAAATAAATGTTAAAAAAATTTTAAAAAAATAAAATAAAATAAAATGAGATCTTAAAAATTACTTCCTAAACACAGTGTCAGGACAGGGGAGGGTTAAGTTCTATGCTGGGCTGTGGCAGCTCTCAAGGACCTGCAAGACGCAAAGCATAACCTCAAAGGGGGTACCCCTACAGCCTTCCACTTATAGTTGCTTCACTGGGTCAAGTTATCTTCAGAAAGTAATTGTTTAAATTTTCCACTTATAGGAAGAAAGAAAGCCCTGAATCATTAGGACAACACAGTTTTTCATAACTGGTCTTTAGCTATTATTTGTAGCTTCACTTCCAGATGCTCTTGTCCATTCTTCTCCTCATTCTTTTTTCTGTCCAGTGTCTCCATATCAGTCTTTGCACATTTCCATCATAGCACTTAGTGACACCATGTTTTGTGTTTTCTGTTTAAGTGGTGTTTGGCTGGGCACCATTGCTCCTAGCTAGACTGCAACCTTCTTAAATGCAGAAACCATGTTTTATTCCCTTCTGTAGCATGGGGCTGTATTCACAGTATGTACTTAATAGATGTTAGGTCACTAAGAAACATGAAGAAAGATGCTATTTTCTAGGAAAAGTAATATTAATTTATTTTTACCTATTAATTGGATTATAGTTTTTGTCAGAGAAACAAGAAGAGATTAGGGTTCTAAGAGATACAATTGAAATAGAATGTATAATATTTGATGGCATGTGTGAGGAGAGGAGAGAACTTTTCTTATTCAGATAACCAGGTGCAACTCAGAAAGGACAAGCTAGATAGGATCTCCTAGTAGTTGCTTTCAGCTATTGGAAATAGCATAAGGGTAGAGTGGGTTGGCAGGGTGTGGGTACCCTGAATGGAAGGAGGATTCTGAAATGTAAAGTAGGAAAAGGCAACCAAAGAGGACCTTACCAACTTCACAGTTTTATCTTGATCTAGTCCTGTCTGCCTGCAGTCTTTCTTTGTTTTGTTTTGTTTTTACCAAGTTTTGTTTTAGGGTATAGTTGGTCAGAAAGCCATAGAAGATGGGGACACCTGGTGTCTGTGCTTATATGTATTCAAATAAAGCAACTGAGGTGGCAGGCAAGATGGCGGGACAGATGGTCGACCTTTGGATGCCTTTGAAGAGGTGGACTGGGCTGCCCTCTTCCACCTCCTATTTCTCCCGGTAAGTTTATGCATTCGTCACGGTGTGAAAAAGTTATGAAAACAGTGTTATGGAGGATCCTTTAATAGGGTTTGAAAGCAGAAATAAAATGATACTCCATAAAACTGTGAACTCTGAAGCCCACTCACTTCAAATATAAGAAAATGCTGAACTTGGATCATACTCTGGCATGGATATTATTACTATGTATTCATTGTGAATTTGAAGTCCTGGGGTCAAATACATGTGTTTGGTATGTAACTATGTGGCTGGCAAAGATAGGGTGGGAAGGCTGCATGTTAGGGCACACTGAAAATTGCCAGCTGTCTTTAAATGAAGGCAGAGAACAAGCCTCTGGTGTCCCATGCTCTCCCCCATGAAACTTCTGATTTGTAGAATTCTATGAGGCTTTTCGAGATGGGAGAAGCATTCCCTTGAATTTCTACCTGTGGAATCTCAATGAGATGTGGCTGGGATATAGGAGAACTGATGTGAAGGGACGTAGGGACTCTGGGGATAGACAGCAAAAGCCCTAAATTCTAATCCATGGGGCACAATAGTTTAACCAGAAAATGATGCTCGGTAGCAGTGAAAGTCACTGAACCACCATCTTGTTGGGAGGCCTGACAGCTGCTCCTTTACATTAGATGTTTATGAAATGGAGTCAGTCTACTCAGCCTCCTACTTATAATTATGAGCAATCTATAAAGCATGTATTTCTGTGGAGAGTTTCTTAAGGCCAATAATTTAGCTCTTGCTGCAAAAGCCAGAAAGCAGCCCTGTGCTTCTACATTTTAGTGTTCTGAAGAGGAAAATACACAGAGCCATATGTTTTGTTCCTGGATTGAAATGGAAAATGATTCCCATGCTGAAGAAGAAGCAGTGTACTTCATTGAGGGCAGAATGTGTGAGTTATGTCATTCCTTGCAACCTGCTATGAGGCTTAACAGGAGATTGCTTTCTGGATAGAATGCCATCAGAAGGGAAGCAAATCCCTCTGGATAAATTCGTTTTGTGAACCTAACTACAAAGATTGTATGACATTCACTTAATAAAAGCTGACTTCAGTAGTGCACAGTTGTATCAGTTTGGTGTTAGATCCTTTGGAAACTGTTTCAACTGTTACCAAATGACGAAATGTGTGCTTTTCTTATCCCTGAGCAAACAAAGTACCTTGGAGGGTGGCCAGGACACCTAACACTGTGGCATACACAAATGTGACAATGGGACCTGTTGGCAAATGCCACAGCTGTGGGTCAAAGACCTAAGGATTATTTCCCTGTCTGACTTTTAGTTTCTAAGCTTTTAAAATAAAGCCCACCTTGGAGGTCTTCAATCGTTAGGAGATCACACCTAAGTTTCACTGGCACTAACCAGAGAAAGAAGTGAGAGATCAACACCAAATGCTTGAGAACACATTTAACATACTATATAAAAGAGTTATAATGAAATAGATGCTGAATTGATTTTCCTACGAATTATAACATTGGAATGAGGGCTGAACTACAAGAATAAGCTGTAGGAAAGAAACAGAACATGAGGGAGGGGAGGGTAGGTGATGGGTATTGAAGAGGGCATCTTTTGGGATGAGCACTGGGTGTTGTATGGAAACCAATTTGACAATAAATTTCATATATTAAAAAAAAGAAACAGAACATGTGAATGCAAAGTAGGTACTCTATTACTTAATCTGATACTCAAAACATCATAAAACATATTTAAAATCTCAAGCACCCCTGGCTTCAGTTTGTCAGTCCACTCCCTCTGAGTAAAATACAAACACGCACACACACACACACACACACACACACACACACACACAACTGTGGCAGAATAAACATCACTTTATCCAATTTAATATATTATCCAGGTAAGGATAGCCTTCCATAAGCAGAGGTAAGAGAGAAAAATGAGAACGGAGGATTTTCAAAGGATGCCATTGAGATGATATCCTTGTGAACGTACTTGTTTTGACTGAGCCAAAGATGGAGCAAAGCAACAGAATGGAAGAGACTGGTAGTTCTCAAATTTTAGGGCATCAGAAGAGAGCTTGTGAAAACACAGATGGCTGTGCCCCACCCCCAAATTTCTGATTCTGAATTTTTAATTTAGACCTTTCTGATTCTGACCTTTTGGCCTACAGATAGGTTTGATTAGCTGCCTGGCTTTGCAGATTTTGCTCTCTCCAGACCTAAGACATTCCTCTACCTTCACCACAAGGGGTTGTGGGAGGATGAGTCTGGGACCCAGGGACTGGGCAAAAGAGCATAAAAAAGCTGAAAGAGGGAGAGAGATCCAGTGTTAACTGTTTGGTATTTATTTGATATGTTTGGTATCACCTTCTGAATTTTGAAGTGGTTGTTATAAGATTGTGTTCTTTTATTTCTGTATTTTTTTTCTGCACGATTTTCTCGACACTGACAAGATTAAATACACATTTCTAAAACAAAATATTTTCTCTTCCGCTAGATAGGCAAATGCCTATTGAATTTCTGCTGCTGGTTGCTGGGGAAGGCTTTGGATTGTTGATGTGTTTTGATTGGACCCATCAGTCTCAGCATTAACTCCATGTTCTGTGGAAAAGCCTCTCCTACCTGAAGCAAGTAGATTTCACCACAGGGCTGCATCCTGCACAACTCCAACTTGCTGCAGTTCTACGGGCAGAATGTTTTTCACTATTTCCTGAAAATCTAGTTGCTGTGATGTCCTCTTCTCTTCATTCCCATCTATTTTCTTTCAGTGTGGGTAAAATACCTTCATATCCCCAATACTACGCTGTATAATAATGAACCTGAATTTAAATAAGTGAATTTTTTTAAAAAAGTGATGAATCACTAGGCTCTACTCCTGAAGCCAATACTACACTGTATGATAACTAACTTTGAATTTAAATAAATAAATTTAAAAAGAACCCTCTGATAGCAAACTAAAAAAACTAAATTACAATGAAAATCTACAGCAAAAATGGAAGAAAATAGCTCAAAATGACTAAGTATCATCTCTAATCTATGTCTGGTTTCACAGATGAGAAAACAAGGGCCCTGTAAATATCCATTAAATACATTTAAGACTTATCTATAACATAATTTCAATAGGTATATAGTATACATCCTATATAGATATAATAATTGATTTAATGAATTCCATCTTGTAGGAATTTACTTTTTTTTTTTTTTTTCAAAATCACCATTACGGGCAATTCTCCATACTACTACTATTCATTATAGAGGTGAGATAGTGCTAATTTTATGTGATGGACCAGAACTGCAATATTCTGTTAGCAATGGGATTTTAGAATACCACATTTAAGGCATCAGTAGTCAGTAACATATAAAATATACATAATATTTATTTATACACTTTTTATATAAGAATTACCCTTCATTAGGTGTTCAATCTGAGGCAGGTACTGTGCTAAGTGATCAGTACATAGTAGCTCATGTAATCCTTGTACCTGTCCCAAGACTTAGATTGGATGATTATTCCCAAGTGGCCAGATGAGGAAACTGAAGTTGACCATGGCTAGAAGACTTGCCCCAGATGCACAGGTAGTAAGAGGTAGATTGAAGTGCTAACTCAAGTCACCTAACATTAGAGCCACTGTCATGGTGTCTCTTCTTTCTGTGAAGATAATGAAGCAGAGTCATTAGCAGGGAAGAAATGGAAGTACATGACAATGAGAACATGATCAGAGGGAGAATGCTTATGAGGTAATTTTTTTTCCATTTTCATATTATTTTTAAGAAAATATAGGTATTATATTAAGAAATCAATAGTTTAGATGTTTTGAATACATTTAAATGAATATTAATGTTATTTATTAAAATGTTAATAATTCATTAAGTTATAAATTTAAACATAAAAAGATTTAAATATCAAAAATATAAATTTCAATATCAACCTTCCAATTAAAGGCAAATAATTGCATTTTTCCCAGCTGTGGAATTACTGGGTCAAGGAGTGTTGGTTACAAATGCAGGAATTTCCCAAATGAATTCTGAAACTGGCCTAGTACATGGAGGGCAAAGGGAGACCAAGAAACCAGATTGGTAGTTAGCAGATTTAATAAGCAAGGGAGCTTACATACTTATCTTGGGTGCCACAAGATAAGTAGATCTCCATACCCATCTGCCAGATCTTAAAAGTTTATACACAGACAGATCTTAACTGGGTTCAGTCCTCTATCTAGAAATGTATGGTCTCAACACCACATTAGTCTCTTGAGTTTGCATCCTTGAAACTGGCTCCTACTATGGGAACAGTGGGCAGAATTGTACACTTCAAGGACAGGGGAGAGGGTGAGGAGTCTCCAATTGTTCGGGTCTAGCTCATGGGTCCACCCACAGCCACGCTCTCTCAACGTCCTCCTCCAATAAGGAGATGGGCACAATTTTAATTTTTTAAGTATTTATTGCCAAATTTTCCTTCAAAAAGTTTCTAGCAATTTGTTTTCCTTCTAGTCTTTCTTCCTGATACTCTTGTCATATGGGAAGTTACGTCTCTCTTTTTTTTAGTTCCTTAAAACACCTCTTTTAAAGAAAATTCCTCATAAATACCTCTTAAAATTTTTTGTTTTAATTCTGTGCCCATTTAATAGTGGAAACTGATCTTTCCTGGTTGCTTTAGTTTGAATTTTTGTGATTAATTATAAGGTTTAACTTTGCTGATTATATCTACTGGTACTTGTTCTTTTGTGAATTTCCTATTCTTTGGCTTTACTAAAATTTCTATTGAGGTGTTTTATATATTTTATTCTTATAGAGTTGTATGAGCTTTTCCTATATGGAAGATATTAACCTTCAGTTTGACATATATATTGCAATCTCCTCTCCCCACCCCAGGTTTGTTGTTTGCATTTTGATTTTATTTCTAGTGTTTTGTCATATAGTAGCTTTATGGTTTTAGCAGTCAAGTGATCTATCTATTCATTTATGAATTTTGCTTTTGTGCACATAGTTGATTTCTGGTAGCTCTTTTACTGAGATCGCTCAAGCCTTCAGTGTATGTTCATTTAAATAATTGCCTTGTCATAGATAATGTTTGGGGGGAACATTCTCTCATTAAAACGACCCGTCAGTTTTCTTTCTAAGGTTGCTGTGTCTGTTCTTCTCAATGAGGTTCACATTTATTAATTTCCTTACAAATGCTCCAATTCCCTGTTGGTCCCAGCAGCATCTTTTTGTAGAGCAATGAACAATTGCTATTCTGCTAAAGCTTGCTGCCTCAAAGTCATTTTCAGATTATAAAAAAAAAAAGAAGAAGAAGAAGGAATTTAGTTTAACAAGCTGGACCTCTTTTGGTGAAGATTAGAGACAGAATCTACACAGCTTTTTCTGAAAGGTAATCTTGCCTGAGAGAAATGATAATGACTGAAATAAAAGGCCTCTCTTGCATCTCCTGTGGGCCTTCAGTGCATTTTAATCCTAATTACAGAAGAAGTCCAAGAGAGCCTTTCACAGAAGGAGCCGATTATAACCACAGCTCCATATGGAACACATTGAGGGTTACAGATGCAGCTGTTGAGCATTATAGCATGAGACACACATTGGAAATGTCTCTATATGAAGCATACATTGAAAAATGCTTTATTAAACTCAGCTGTTTGGGAGTCCTTTGGTGTTTTTAATACGAGGGGACAGATTTTTTTTTTAATACCAGGAGGTCCCTCTTATTCCTTTAAGGCTTGCTTATGCAAGTTTTATGCATTGATATTGCATGAAACCATTTGAATTGTTAGAGTGCCCTGGTTGTATCCCTGATAGAGAGCATGGGACTCAGTTTTAGATCCTTATCTTTGGGCAGTGGGCTTGACTTATTTTTGACTAGGGGGAAATGAGAAAATAGAAATTCAGTGGCTTCTAAGTTACAATATGTAACATCAGCTGGGGGCTGATGAAGCACATGGTAAGGGCAAGAAGTGAAAGGGCATTGGGGATGAGCACAAATATCACCAAAGTCTACCTGAGAACAAGATGGCGTGCTAACTGGCATTCACAACAGAGAGATCAAGACCAGGGAAGACAAGAAACTGTTTGTTATTTCAAAACTGAGATAAGGTTTTGGTGTTGGCTTGGCAGCAAAATATGAGTATTTTATTTTTATTTTTATTTTTTTTAAATTTTTTTTTCAACGTTTTTTATTTATTTTCGGGACAGAGAGAGACAGAGCATGAACGGGGGAGGGGCAGAGAGAGAGGGAGACACAGAATCGGAAACAGGCTCCAGGCTCCGAGCCATCAGCCCAGAGCCTGACGCGGGGCTCGAACTCACGGACCGCGAGATCGTGACCTGGCTGAAGTCGGACGCTTAACCGACTGCGCCACCCAGGCGCCCCAAAATATGAGTATTTTAATGGTAAGGGTTTTGTCTCCTCTTACCAGTCTAAGTTGCACACAATTTTGCACCAGTAATAACAAAGCACAGCAAAAACCAAAACCAAAGCAAACAGGAGAGAAAAAACACATCACTGAAATCTAGAGATAATCTCACATTCCATTTTAGCTAATATTTTCTGTTCCCACCTTCATTCAGTTTGACTCTTGAAAGCTGTGTGGTAATAAGTGTTAGTCACAAATCCAAGGTGAAGCTGGATGCACATGGAGAATAAAATAGCCAATATCCTGAATGCCCTGCTTTTCCCCCTGGCTGCTCAATGTACTAGCAGATTCAAGAGGGAGATAGGCAGAGAGGACACCCATGCATAGCAGCCATGACCAGGAGAACAGAGTGGTTGCTGTCAGCCCTTCTGAGTTCTTGGAGGGATAGTATACCCTGGGGAACATTTTATTTTGCTTTGAGGTTTTGGACCCTAAACCCATTATAGTGTCTGCATCAGTTTGGCACCTGGGAATGTCATGAGTGATTTGTTCAAATAAGGCAGGCCTTGGATGATGCCTCTTTCCCTATGCTACCTGCTCCCTACTTGGCATTCTTGGATAGGAAGGGTCATATGAAAACTTCCCAAATACAAAGTGATTTCCTAATTATAGGTTGGGACATTTTCAAGTAGTCTTGAGATGCATTGCTATCTTTGGTTTATAGAGTCACAGCTGAGAGACATTTGAGAATGGAGGGGGCATACAAGACCCCAAAACAGTTGTGCCTGTGGCCCAGAATATTGTGATGCCACCAATTTCCAAAACATGAAAAGATGAGCTTATAAGACAGGCAGTTCAGATATTTTATGTTAATCAATGAGAAAATGATGGTATTTTATTTTGGTGATAGTTATAAATGGTAAGGCAGGGAAAGATATTCTTACACAGGTATTAAACAGCTAAAGTAACTGTAGAGATTCTAGCCCAAAAAACCTTCTGGCTTTGAAGAGGAGGTGGTAAGGGGCTTGGATGGTGAATAAACCCTTAGGGTGGAACTCATGAGAAAAGTTTTTTGTTCATAAGAATCATATAGTTTTATATACAGTGCATTTTCCAGAAGCAGATAGGACAGCAGAAAGGATAAGCTGTAAATATTAAGCTACATATTACTAAATACTAGGAACAAAAGAGAAAGAGTGAGATTCAAGCACTTGACCAATGTTTGTAGAGCATCAACTAGATACCAGGCTCTGCTCTAGCTATGTGGAATATATTAGTGAACAAAACTGACAAAGATTTCTATTTTTATAGAATTAAATTCTTGTGAGTACAATACATGTAAAAGTAAGTGAATTCTGAAATATGGTACAGGGGAATGAATATTATGGAAAAAAGTGGAACAAGACAGTGGGGTTCAGGAATGTTAGTGGGGAAAAGATTAGGGTGCTAAGGTGGTTGGGTTCTGGTGAGAGGTCTCTTTCTGGCTTACAAACAGCATTCTCTTTTCTATATCCTCACATGGCAGAGAAAGAGTGAACTAGATCTATCTTTTCTTTAAAAGGTACTATTCCCAACATAAGAACTCCACCCTTATGACCTCATTCAAACCTAATTACCCCCTAAAACCCCCACCCCCAAATGCCATCACATTGGGAGGTAAGGTTTCAACATATCAATTTTGGAAGGACACAAACATTTAGTCCATAGTAAGGGGTTATTCTTACTTTTGGATGAAGACATGATTCCTCATTTAAATTGGGAAATAGAATGGCAGTGATTCCAGAAGTAAAGAAGGTGTATCAGCAAGTACAGTGATACACCATGTAGATGACTCATCCCACAGGAGGCAGTCCTTCATTGGGCACTATTTGAATGTGAGTGGCTTGAACCACCTATTGGCTTGCTGAACCCTACACTGATACCCCCTTCATTGTACCATCTCATTGTATATTGGGGAATTGTTCTTCTAGACCCATTCTTTTTTTTTTCAATATATGAAATTTATTGTCAAATTGGTTTCCATACAACACCCAATGCTCATCCCAAAAGGTGCCTTCCTCAATACCCATCACCCATCCTCCCCTCCCTCCCACCCCCCATCAACCCTCAGTTTGTTTTCAGTTTTTGACAGTCTCTTATGCTTTGGCTCTCTCCCACTCTAACCTCCTTTTTTTTCCTTCCCCTCCCCCATGGGTTTCTGTTAAGTTTCTCAGGATCCACATAAGAGTGAAACCATATGGTATCTGTCTTTCTCTGTATGGCTTATTTCACTTAGCATCACACTCTACAGTTCCATCCATGTTGCTACAAAAGGCCATATTTCATTCTTTCTCATTGCCACGTAGTACTCCATTGTGTATATAAACCACAATTTCTTTATCCATTCATCAGTTGATGAACATTTAGGCTCTTTCCATAATTTGGCTATTGTCGAGAGTGCTGCTATAAACATTGGGGTACAAGTGCCCCTATGCATCAGTACTCCTGTATCCCTTGGATAAATTCCTAGCAGTGCTATTGCTGGGTCATAGAGTAGGTCTATTTTTAATTTTCTGAAGAACCTCCACACTGCTTTCCAGAGCGGCTGCACCAATTTGCATTCCCACTAACAGTGCAAGAGGGTTCCCGTTTCTCCACATCCTCTCCAGCATCTATAGTCTCCTGATTTCTTCATTTTGGCCACTCTGACTGGTGTGAGGTGATATCTGAGTGTGGTTTTGATTTGTATTTCCCTGATGAGGAGCGACGTTGAACATCTTTTCATGTGCCTGTTGGCCATCCGGATGTCTTCTTTAGAGAAGTGTCTATTCATGTTTTCTGCCCATTCCTTCACTGGGTTATTTGTTTTTCGGGTGTGGAGTTTGGTGAGCTCTTTATAGATTTTGGATACTAGCCCTTTGTCCAATATGTCATTTGCAAATATCTTTTCCCATTCCGTTGGTTGCCTTTTAGTTTTGTTGGTTGTTTCCTTTGCTGTGCAGAAGCTTTTTATCTTCATAAGGTCCCAGTAATTCACTTTTGCTTTTAATTCCCTTGCCTTTGGGGATGTGTTGAGTAAGAGATTGGTCCACCAAAAGTCTGCTAGAACTGATACATGAATTCAGCAAAGTTGCAGGATACAAAATCAATGTACAGAAATCAGTTGCATTCTTATACACTAACAATGAAGCAACAGAAAAACAAATAAAGAAACTGATCCCATTCACAATTGCACCAAGAAGCATAAAATACCTAGGAATAAATCTAACCAAAGATGTAAAAGATCTGTATGCTGAAAACTATAGAAAGCTTATGAAGGTAATTGAAGAAGATATAAAGAAATGGAAAAACATTCTGTGCTCACGGATTAGAAGAATAAATATTGTCAAAATGTCAATACTACCCAAAGCTATCTACACATTCAATGCAATCCCAATCAAAATTGCACCAGCATTCTTCTCGAAACTAGAACAAGCAATCCTAAAATTTGTATGGAACCACAAAAGGCCCCGAATAGCCAAAGTAATTTTGAAGAAGACCAAAGCAGGAGGCATCACAATCCCAGACTTTAGCCTCTACTACAAAGCTGTCATCATCAAGACAGCATGGTATTGGCACAAAAACAGACACATAGACCAATGGAATAGAATAGAAACCCCAGAACTAGACCCACAAACGTATGGCCAACTCATCTTTGACAAAGCAGGAAAGAACATCCAATGGAAAAAAGACAGTCTCTTTAACAAATGGTGCTGGGAGAACTGGACAGCAACATGCAGAAGGTTGAAACTAGACCACTTTCTCACACCATTCACAAAAATAAACTCAAAATGGATAAAGGACCTGAATGTGAGACAGGAAACCATCAAAACCCTAGAGGAGAAAGCAGGAAAAGACCTTTCTAGACCCATTCTTTATGTTTCAGCATGCTTCCCTGAATCTACTAAGCCAGAAACTATGAGGGTGAAGCCATTTAACAAAGTCTCTAGATAATTCTGATGCATATCCAGGTTTAGGAAACATTAGTTTTTATTTGCTGTGGCTTTGGAGTAAATATCGTTGAAATAATATCTTGAACCATTTCGGAGACTTCTGGAAATAGTATCAAAGAAACATTTTTAGGACACTCAAGTAGATCAATTAAAGCCACAGCAAGGATTGGAGAAGTGACTGAGAAAGATAAAGCTTTAGTAGGTCAGTGATCATGGATATCACTTGTTAAGACCTAGGAATATGCAGACAACACTAATTTAAATGTTACCTTTACTCTGTAATTGATCTCATTTGTTAAAATTTGTTCCTAATTAATATATGTCTTTGGAAACTTAAAAATTGAACTACTAAGTAAAACTGAATCTTTTATAAAAATGAATATTACATTGGAATAAAAACTGAGAATTATATAGTACTTGATAGAAAAATATATTCTATGTAACTTACTGACTTAAAACTTCTTAAAAAGATCATTTTAAGATATCTTTGATATGATTATTGATAGTATCTCTTTTTCTGTGGCATAAAAACTAGTTAAGCATTACATGTAGTTTTAAAAATATATCATTTCTGGGAAACATATTTCTAAAACACCTGATTTTGTTTTAAATTCATTTGAACAAAAGTGAGGAGAAAGAAAGATCATCATTGTATTAGGGTTCTTTAGAGAAACAGGATCAGTAGTGTGTGATTGTTTGTTTGTTTATTAATTATGAGGAATTGGCTTACACAATTATGGAGGCTGAAAAGTCCCACAAGGTGGCTAACTGCAAGCTGGAGCAACAGGAAAGCCAGTGGTGTAATTCAATCCAAAGTCCCAAGTCCAAAGGCCTGAGGGACAGGGGAGGCAATGATGTAACTCCAAGACCAAGGGCAGAAGATGAGATGAGATGTCTTGGCTCAAGCAGTGAGGCAGGAAAAAGGGGTGAATTCTCCCATTCTCTGCTTTTTGATATATCCCAGCTACTCATCTACCTTGGGAAGGGCAATCTGCTTTACTGTGTCCATGATTCCAGTGATAATGTCATCTGGAAACATCCTCACAGACATACCCAGAAGTGTTTAATGTGGGTACCCCGTGACAGGTTGACCATAAAATTAAACATCGCAATCATGCATGTCAAAAAAATCTCTTTGAAATATTTTACTCTTTGGATTATATGCTCAATATATTTCAAATGAGAGGACATAGGAAGAAAACAGAGCCTTTCACACCAGAGGTACTAAAACTTTCAATTGTCCATACCTAAATTGCATATTAAATAACTAGAGAATGATGAGTTTTCATGAGAGTAAATTACTTCCATTTTAATAGGAACCTTATGTTGGATTTGACTAGTATCATGAATAATAACAACCCTTCACTGAAAGTCACGACTTTATAACACAATCCAGTAGTATACATATTATCAGTATTATAGTTGTCAACTTGACCAGGTGCTGTGCAAAAAAAGGGGGTGTGTACAGTTTACTTAACTATATTTGCTATATCAAGACAATAACAGCAAAACCAAAATCTAATGGTTGAGCACAATAAATGTTTTGTTCCTGTAAAAGTCAAGTGTGTGTTCATAGTCAGGAGGCAGCTTTTTCCAGGTGAATTCAGGGACTGAGTCTCTTTCAATTTTGAGGTCCCAACATCCCACATGATCTTCACTCTTCATCTGGCTGCTGGAGGACAAACAGGCAATATCGAAGCTTAATGTGCTTCTGTCCAAAGCCAGCCCTGGTTGATGCTGGTGTACATCCATGGACAAGATCTTGCCGCAAAGTCACACCTTCTCTGTGTATATCTGCAAAGTCATCTGCACACCTGCCTTTCCATCTCAACTCTTCACTTTAGAAAGGAGAGCCTAGCTGCCCGTGGAATCCAGTCTCTCTGTCGCTGCCTGACTCTGGTGGTTTGTCAATGTTAAATCAGAACATTTGTCATCGAGCATACCTTCTGCCCTAGAATTAGCACAGTGCATGTTGTCAATATGAGTGATCATCCTCCTGAGAAAGACTTATGAATATATTGCTTGGGAGGAAATAAGCTTAATTAAATATAATGAAAACAAACTGAAAACTCTTCAAAAAGAATTTTAATCTGAAATGTTACTAAGGACTATAGGTTTCATTTTATTTTTGAGGGAGTGAAGTTGTTTTGCTTCATTTGTTTTCTTCTTCTTGGTTTTACACCAAATGATTACATGTATTTACCCATCCTAAATATTACATTTAGGTATACATGGGTCTTAAGGAATTATTTAGGAATAGTAGTGATGTATTGTGTATAAAGAATTAGCATATCTCACCATAAGTAATTCTAATAGTTAAAATTATGCATGAGTAATTAGTTTATTACAGTTTCCCTGTGTGTTGGGTACGCAACTGAAAAAATGATTTGTGTTGTTCCATAGCCATTTATAGCTATATTAATATCTAGTATGTATTTTTCAAAACAGTAAATTTCAAAGTTTTCTGGCAATATGATATTCACATTCACTAGAACTTTGGTGACAGGTTCCTACATGCCATGGGTTAGGTACCACTCTTTTGAAATCAGTTCCCACAATAAGGATGGAAAGAGTCTGACATGGGAGTGGGAAAATTGTATTTTGTTTCTATTTTCCTCTCTTAGCTGTAAAATGGTTGAGGGAAAAGGGGGCAGTGAATTACGGGAATAACTATGGCTGTTCTACAATTGTTGAAAAGTGATCCCCAGGTCTTGGGAGCTCTTGAGAACTTTAATACATCAGTGGGATTTCCATCACCTGTATGAACCTAGTAAGTTCATTTGCTATTTTATGTCCAACCTATATGGATTTTTTTCTCCACATACCAAAGTAAACCCATTGTGAAGATGGTCATTCTTATTCTTTCATTCAGATAACTTTTTCCTTTATTTGATCACTGAAGGGATACATGAAACAATGTTAAGAATATTTTTGGTAATGCCTTCAACTATGGATTATTTTGTTTAACTTCTTATAGGAAAGCTTGAGTGAAATAAATGTTGTCTTTCTGTATGTCAAGAAAAATTATTCTGAAATCATTATGTTTTATATTCATAAAACCCTACACAGACATGTAGTACCTGAAGTAACAACAGATATGATATCCGGGTGACACCCAAATCGCATATTGGTATAGAAAATTTAGACCACAAATGAAGCTCTAAGACATTCAAGACCTCTAGGGGATTCCCCAGAAGTTAATAGTAGTAGTCAGTTTGTCTTTGTAGGAGAAGCCACTTCCAGAGATGAAGAATGAATGAATCTTTCAGGACATGATCTCACATATAGAAAGGTTGTATGAATAAATTACATGGATAATAGAAAGGGTGTAGAGTCAGATCAATGAGAACTAGCACAACTAAGAAAAGCTTTATAGCAAGACTTGGGTCCCCAGGTTTAAAAGAATAGGCAGAATTTGCATATCTCAAAGGGCCAAGTGGGGGTAATGGCCTAAACCTGAAGATCAGAGGAACAACAAAAGAAAAAGTACGGAAATAATAATGTGCATGATAAATTGTCTGAAGTATGAAAAATAATAATGCTTTTTAAAAAACATGATAGTATGTGCTCAACCAAGCACATCTGGGGTTAGAAGTGACTTGGGTGCCAGTTTGCAACCCCTGAGTCAGGAGTGGAATGCAGGCTACAGTTCTGTTCATACTTTGCACATACATGTTAACATTTATAAGGCTGAATTTGTGTACATGCAGGGAAACCAATAGTAACAATTACTGTATAGAAAATTATAAAGAGGAATTAGAGATTCTTCAAAATTAAATATTTACCTTTCTTTGAAAAAGCAAGCATTATCCAAAAGATATTTAATTATTTAGTGTAAAAATTCAAGAATATATGAACACAGACGTGCCTGGATGGCTCAGTTGGTTAAGCCTCTGACTCTTGATTTTGGCTCAGGTCATGATCTCACAGTTTGTAGTCCCACGTTGGGCTCTGTGCTAACAGCGTGGAGCCTGCTTGGGATTCTCTGTCTTCCTCTCTCTCTGCCCTTCCCTCAGTCTCTCTCTCTCTCTCTCTCCCCAAATAAACATTTTAAAAAAAGAATATATGAACACAAAGTACTATGTGTCACTTTAGTATTATGATGATTTACTGAGCCATAACAACTTCCTCTTCAAGCATGATGTAAATGATATATAATTTCTTTAAAATGTCTGAACTCCCTTAATAGATTATAAGCCTCTTTAGAGGAGGACCTGTCTGATTCATTTGTGTCTCCTCCAGAGCATTAGCACATAGAAGCTATTCAATAAATATATGTCTGGTGGTGATTAGATTAATAATAGCTTTTAAACTTGATAAATCAGTAAAAGATTTGAATTGAGGAGCTGGGAAGGAAGTGCTTTGATTATAAATAATAATGATGATGAATATTAGACAATTTTGGGAGATAGTGTACTTGACAATTTAGAGCACCAAGTAATTTTGCTCAAGAAGGTGAGGGATAGAAGAAATCACAGACCAGGATGAATTTTAGAGAGAAAGAAAGGTAGAAAGAAAAAAATCAGACAGTGTTAAGGGGTAGAAACCACACGGTATGTCTGGAATGATGGAAAGAAAAGTTACTATTATTTTCAAAAGTATGATTCATTAATCAGGTAAAATATGAGAGATAAAATCAAGTTAAATTAATGTTTATTATAATTATGTTTAAAATTTTAGAACTCATCAGTTTAGTTTATATGCACACATACACATACAGACACATCTATATAATTTATATTATAGATATACTATTCACATTATATAAATGAGATAAACTTCTGGTAATACTTAATCGTTAAAAAGTCTGTTTGCCTTGGAGTGATCAGAACTCTGTCGATTTTTCCCTTACATAAAGACTGGGAAGTATTTATTGCTTTTTCATTCTCATTTTCACTCTGGTCAAAGCATATGCATTTTCAGTTTTATTTCAACAGAACATTCGTGGACAGCTTGAATTTCTATTTCTTTATCTTTGTCAACATTTTTATTTCCCCAGTGGACATTTCTTCAGAATCCATTTTTACTTCTCTGTGATCAGAGGAACTCTATTGGTCAAATTCAATAACATCCTTGGTGTAATTTCAGGAGGAAATTACAGACAGCACTCAGGTTTACCACTTTCTTGGAAGGGAACTATTAACACCCTCACCTCTTGCTCCCAATATAAGATTCTAGGTAGGAGTGAGTTACTCATTTTCTGAAGAAGCATTAACTCTTTTAGACCTCTCTAGCCACTTGGTAAATTACCTCTTCCATTGCCCAGAACAGTGTTCAGAGATTTCAAAGAATAAATGCTCAAAAGTAGAAAAACGCTAAGAAACCCATTATATGATAGGTTTCCTTCAAACTTTATTTTAAATAACAGTTGTTATATAAGTGCATGTACATATATGCATGTACATGCAGGTATATGTGTGCATGTGTGCATTTGTATTTATATAAAAGAATACTGGAGATTTCAGTTGTATATTTATATTAGTGTTAGGCTACAGGTTTTCTGGCTGTAATAAAAACCCAAAAAAATAATGGCTTAAACTATATCGGGATTTCTCAGCCTTGGTACTGTTGACATCTTGGATCATGTAATTCTTGGAAGTGGGAGCTGTCTGGTATATTGTAGGATGTTTAGCAGCATCACAGGGCTCTACCCACAGATGCCAGAAACAACCACACTCTCCAAATTAATGAAACCAAAAATGTCTCCTTACATTTCTAAATGTCCTCTGGGGGCTGGGGTGTGGTGGGTAAAGTTGTCCCCTGCTGAGAATCACTGAGCTAGATACAAATGTTTATCTCACACATAAAGAGTCTAAGCTGACACAATGGCTTCATTCTGCATTAGGAACTCAGATTCCTTGCCTTGCTATCTCCAGGACCTGCCCTTATCATATGGGCCCACAGATCTTACTCACATATCCTGATTCTAGGAGAACAGGGACAATGGTGTGTTGGTAAAGTGACTCTCTAAAAAAAAAGTCCCCAGTTGGGGGATATTGGCTCTGATTTGTAATATTTATGGATTTCCATGTTATAAATACTTCTACCATGACTGATAAAACTACCATCAGTTTAACAACTGTCTTGCAAAATTCCTGCATGTTTAACAATCACCTTTTATAAGGCAGGTTTAGGGGAAAGCAGCATAACACAGACAGAAAAAAGGGGAGGAGTAAGGAGAAGGTATAGCTTTCTGTTTAAGGGTAAAATGAGGTTCCACTTCTGTTCATGACCATAGGACAGAACTTAGTCACGTGCTCATCCTAGCTGCAAGGATGTTGAAATGCCATATTTATTCTGATTAGCATATATTTAGCCAAAGAACAGGTACCAATCAGTAGGAGACATAGGGAGAGAATATTTACTTCAGGAAAAACATCATGCTCTTCCATAGTATTATTTAAAAATTGACCAGATGCAGCCTCTCTGGAAAACAGTATGGAGGTTTCTCAAAAATTTAAAAATAGATCTACCCTATGACCCAGCAATAACACTACTAGGAATTTATCCAAGGGATACAGGAGTACTGATGCATAGGGGCACATGTACCCCAATGTTTATAGCAGCGCTTTCAACAATAGCTAAATTATGGAAAGAGCCTAAATGCCCATCAACTGATGAATGGATAAAGAAGATGTGGTTTATATATACAATGGAATACTACTTGGCAATGAGAAAGAATGATATCATGCCATTTGCAGCAACATGGAAGGTATTATTGTGAGTGAAATAAGTCAGTCAGAGGACAGCTGTCATGTTTTCACTCATATGTGGATCTTCAGAAATTCAACAGAAGTCCATGGGGGAAGGGAAGGGAGGAAATAGTTACAAACAGAGAGGGAGGGAAGCAAACCACAACAGACTCTTAAATACAGAGAACAAACTGAGGGTGGACGGCAGGGAGAGGGGAAAATGGGTGATGGGCATTGAGGAAGGCACTTGTTGGGATGAGCACTCGGTGTTGTATGTAAGCCAATTTGACAATTAATTATATTTAAAAAATAATAAAATAAAAATTGACCAGAAATCTCAGCAGAAGAGATATGTCACAGATTTGCTCCAACAGTCAAAGGTTCTTCATGCAGCTAATGTGAGAGAATGCTGGGTGAATGTTCTTGAAATTTCTTAAATTGAGGGTACATGTGTCTCTAAAATTCTATACTTCTCAGCTCAAGGTGTTTGAATTTGAAGTTGGTCACCTATGTTTGTCAACTTTTGGACTCACTAAGAAACAAATATTGGAGAATTTTAGAATTAGAAGAGATTTAATGATAATGATAACAATTATAATAGATAACACATATAATACCATGTGCCAGTCACTGTCTAAATATTTTACATATTTTTATGCTAATTTAATCTTCACAACAATCCCATGTAGTAAGTACCATTATTATCCTCATATTTAGATGAGGAAATTGAGGCACAAATAGGTTAAATAATTTACCAAAAGACACACATACAGCAAGTAAGAAGTGGGGCCGGGATTCTTAGAGATTACTTCTTCTAATTTTCTCTGTGATTCATTTTCATTTCCTTCTACATTTCCTCCTATTTGGAGGAGCTGAAAAGGTAAAAGCTAGATTTCCCAGATTCCTCTGCAGCTAAGGTTCTGGGTGGAGTTTGCCCTCTGAATCATACCTGTGAGGCAGTGTATGTGTAGAAGCAGCCTTAGTAGTAAAAGCAGCTATTTCCTGGCCACATCTAAGGTGGTATGCCCTTAAAACCTAAAATCCAGTGGAAGCTCATCCAGAACTTTCAGATTATTGTAAAGATGAAAATTTCTGTATTAATCTTATTCTGTTTAAATACTTAGAGTGGTTTGTTTCCTGCACTAGGCTTTACAGACAACAAAAACTGAGGCTGCAATGGGATAAGTATGACTGTTCCAAAGTCATAAAAAGCCAGATCTAGCATAAAACTGTTGCAGCACAGTAAGAGTTTCAGTAATACAGTAGAAAGTTGGATTTGAGTTTTAAGCTGAGGTTTGCCACTTACTGGTTCTGGAAACTACCAAGTTGTTTTTTTTTTTTTTTTTTCTCTCTTCAATTTCCTCATTTGTAAGATGAAAATAACAACACTTTCTATTTAAGATTGTTGTGAAGATGTAATGATGTGTTAGGGAGTTGGTTTGGTGCCAATGACAGTCAATTAAACAAGATGGAAGGTTTTTTTCTCTGTAATGCAGAAGTCCCAATACACAGTTCATGCTTGGGATGGTAGCTGTATGATCCTCAGAATCCAGGCTCCTCTTCTGTTGCTTAACAATTATCAACATTTAGTGTCTAGTCGTGTTTTAAGATGGCTATTTCCACATTCTAGCAGTGGGAGCTGGGTGAAGGAGAAATAGTCTGTGTGGTTTTTCCTTTAAGGACAAGACCTGGAAGCTGGAAGAGGGATTCCTTCCCTCTTTGTCTGGAAATTAGACATATTGTCACACCTTTACTACAAAAGTAGTCTCAAAATTGTAACATTCAGCTGGGCAGTGATGATGTCAGTTAAAATTTTTAACTTGAGACTTGGGAAGATGGTGGAGTAGGAGGACCCTGAACTCACCCTGTCCCATGTTTACAACTAGATACCATCAACATCCAATTCAATAAGCTGGAGAGTAATCTGAAGACTAGCAAAACAAACCCCACAAATAAACATAGAGAATAAGCTTCATCTGAAAGGTTAGGACAGTCAGAAAGGCAGGAGGCTGCCCACAGGAGGGAGGGAGCTGCATAGGTGGAAAGGGCAGAGAAATGAGCTCTGGCACCAGGGAGCTCACACTGGAAAGACTAATCTCCATTAACATTTGGCTTTAAAAAACAGAGGGTTGAATTACCAGAGTTTACCAGTTTTTAAAAACAGTGGGACTTGGAACCTGGAACTTTAAAAGTCAGCTGACTCAGCACTGGACAAGCCAGGAGGGTGAGTGATGGCTGGCAGTGATAAAAATCACTCACCAGTGATAGCTAGTGAGTGATAAAAGTGGTAGTTTACACAACACCAGGGGCAAATGGGAGACAGACCTGTTCATATTGATTTTGAAGTATATTGGGAGACTTCTCCAAAAATGAGGGAGCTGGCAGTTTCCATTTTCCTCCCCCACCTCCCAGCAGAAACACAGAGCAACTTGTGGAAGGCAAGGATGCACAGATACTTGCTACCTAACTTGCTAGCAGCATACCATGCCCACAAGTTATCCTGAGAACTCACCTTCTCCAAGCCTGCTATCCTTGGCCTAGGACTCAGAGCAAATTTTATTAAAGTTGCATGCACACTCCACACAGCGACTGGGTACACAGCCACTGCCATGCCCCACACTCAGCCACATGCCCCCCGTCACTGCCATGTGCTGCACCCAGCCTCATGCCCTGGCTGCCCTGGCACACAGCCCTGAGCTGTCACAGTGCTTTGGGGGATCCAGTATAGGGCTAGTGTCCCAAAGTAAATTTTGCTAACACTGCCACCCCTCTCAAGTTCCCCAGAGGGCATGCCCCCCCTCAGAGCTGTCCTCCCTGGGTCCCACGAACACCACAGAAAGCAAGCACAACCCACATCAGGCAGAGAGTCAGTGCACATGACTGCACTGAAAGGAAAAGTGACTCAGACACAACACAAGGTGTAAGCAACACACACAGGATACTCTCTTGAAGTGCCAGGTTCTGGTGCACAGGGGACACTGCACTGCAGGGCACTCCAGGACCTTTTCTTCATAAAGCCACTACTTTCAAGAGCAGAAGACAGAGATGATTTTCTTACCACATAGAAACAGACACAAAGAGGCAGACAAAATGAGAAGACAGAGAAATTTATCACAAATGAAAGAACAGGACAAGGCCATGGCCAGAGGTCTAAGTGAAACAGATTTAAGTAACATATGCAATAGAGAATTTAAAGCAATAATTGAAAGGATATTCACTGGACTTGAGACAAGAGTGGAAGACATGAGTGGGATCCTTAAATTGAGATAGGAAAAACATAGAAGAGATAAAGGGCTCAATAAAATGAGAAATAAAATGAGAGACATGCTTGATGGAATGAACAGCAGGTTGGGAGAAGGGGAGGAATGAATTAGTGAACTAGAAGACAGAGTAATGGAAAGTAATCAAACTGAACAAAAGAGAGAGAGAGAGAGAGAGAGAGAGAAAAGAATTACACAAAATGAAAACAGACTTTAGAGAACTCGGTGACTTCATCAAATGCAAAAGCATTTGTATTGTAGGAGTCCCAGAAGAGGAGAGAGGAAAGGGGGCAGAAAACTTATTTGAAGAAACAATAGGAGAGCCTGGGTGGCTCAGTTGGTTAAGCGTCCAACTCTTGATATCAGCTTAGGTCAAGATCTCACAATCATGAGATCAAGTTTTGGGCTGGGCTCTGTGATAAGCATGGAAACTTCTTGGGATTCTCTCTCCTTCTCTCTCTACCCCTCCTCGCTCTCTCTCCCTCTTTCTCTCTCCATAAGTAAATAAAAATTTTAAAAAAGGAAAGAATAGCTGAAAACTTCCCTAATCCGGGGAAGGAAACAGATATCCAGATCCAGGAGGCACAAAGAACTCCCGTCAAAATCAACAAAAGCAGACCCATCCCAGGACATATTGTAATTAAATTGTCAACAAATAGTGATAAAGAATGCATTTTAAAAGCAACAAGACAAAAGAACTCATTAACTTACAAGGGAGAACCCATAAGGCTAGCAGGATATTTTTCAACAGAAACTTTGAAAGTCAGATGGGGTGGCATGATATATTCAAAATGCTGAATGGGAGAAATCTACAGCCCCAAATTCTCTATCCAGCAAAGCTATCATTCAGAGTAGAAATAGAGATAAAGAGTTTCCCAGACAAACAGAAACAAAAGAAGTTCATGACCACTAACCATCCTTGCAAGAAATATTAAAGGGGACTCATTGAGTGGCTAAGAGACACCAAAAGAGACATTATAGAGGCAGAAAACACAAAAGCAGTAACAAAAATATTTCTATAAAAAAATCAGTCAAGAAACTCACAAAAAAGGATATAAAATACAATAACATATACTTAAAATATGGGGAGGAGAGGAGAAAAGAATGGGTTCAAACTTAATCGACCATCAACTTTATAGACTGCTATATGCAGAAGAGAATAGATACAAACCTAATGATAACCACATATATAAACAACCACTAACAAAGAAGAAAGAGAAAGAAAGCCAAACTAAAGAATCACCAAATTTGGTGATATCACCAAAGAAAATCAAATCCACAAACACTAGAGAGAAAAACAAGAAATGACCAGAGAAAATATTCAGAAACAACCCAAAACAAGTAATAAAATGGCACTAAATACATATCTATGAATAATTACCTTGAATGTAAATGCACTAAATGCTCTATCAAAAGACATAGGGTGACATAATGGATAAAAAAACAAGACTCATCTATATGCTGTCTGCATGAGACTCATTTTTAGACTTAAAGACACCTACAGATTGAAAGTGAGAGGACAAAGAAACATCTGCCATGCAAATGGATGTCAAAAGAGAGCTGGAGTAACAATACTTATATCAGACAAAATCAGCTTTAAAACAAAGACTATATAACAAGAGACAAAGAAGGACACTATATAATCATTAAGAGAACAGTCCAACAAGAAGATAATACAATTGTAAATACAGTAAAACCTTGGTTTGAGAGCATAATTCGTTCTGGAAACATGCTCGTAAAAAGCACTCACATATCAAAGCGAATTTTAACAACTGTTGTGTCAGTTGTGATCATGTAACATTAGGCATCATGTACTACTCATATTGCAAGACATCACTGGTTTATCAAGTTCAGATTTATTAGAAACGTTTGCTTGTCTTATGGAACACTTGCAGAACAAGTTATTCACAATACAAGGCTTTATTGTATTTATGTATCCAACAGAGAAGCATCCAAATCCATAAAACAGTTAATAACAAACATAAAGAAACTATTTGATAATAATAAAATAATAGTAGGGGACTTTCACACCCCACGTACATCAATGGCCAGGTCATCTAAACAGAAAATCAATAAGGAAACAATAGCTTTGAATGGCACAATAGAACAGATGGATTTAATATATTCATCCATCTAAAACATTTCATCCTAAAACAGCAGAATACACATTCTTTTTCAAGTGCATACAGAACATTCTCCAGAATAAATCACATATTAGCCCACAAAACAAACCTCAACAAATTCAAGAAGATTGAAATCATACCATGCATCTTTTTTGACCACAACACTATGAAACTAGAAGTCAACCACAAGAAAAAATCTGGAAAGGCCAGAAATACATGGAGGTTAAAGAACATCTTACTAAATAATGAATAGGTCAACCAGGAAATCAAAGAAGAAATAAAAAAATATATGGAAATAAGTGAAAATGAACAATACAATAGTCGAAAACCTCTGGGATGCAGAAAGGTGGTTCTAAGAGGGGAAGTTCATAGCAATACAGGTCTACCTCAAGAAGTAAGAAAAATCTCAAATAAACAACCTAACCTTACACCTAAAGTAGCTGAAAAAGAATAACAAACAAAACCTAAAACCAGCAGAAGGAAGGAAATAATAAAGATAAGAGCAGAAGTAAATGATACAGACACTTAAAAAACAATAGAATAGATCAATTAAACCAGGAGCTGGTTCTTGAAAAAAATCAGTGTATCTGATAAACCTCTAGCCAGACTAACATGAAAAAAAAAGAAATGACTCAAATAAAATCACAAATGAGATAGGTGAAATAACAACCAACACTACAGGAATACAAACAATCATAAGAGAATATTACTCAAAAATATATCAAAACAAGTTGGACAACCTAGAAGAAATGGATAAATTCCTAGAAACTACCAAACTGAAGCAGGAAGAAATATAAAATTTGAACAGATCAATAACCACCAAAGAAATAGAATAAGTAATTTAAAAACTCCCAAAACACAAAAGTCCAGGACCAGATGGATTTATGGGCAAATTCTACCACACATTTAAAGAATTAATACCTATTCTTCTCAAACTCCTCAAAAAGTAGAAAAGGAAGGAAAACTTCCAAATTCATTTTATGAGTTCATTATTATTCTGATACCAAAACCAGATAAAGACACCACAAAAAAAGAGAACAACAAGCCAATATCCCTGATGAACATAGATGTAAAAATCCTCAACAAAATACTAGCAAACCAAATCCAACGGTATATTAAAAAATAATTCACCATTATCAAATGGGATTTATTGCCAGGATACAAGAATGGTTCAATATTTGCAAATCAATCCACATGACACATCACATCAACAAGAGAAAGCACAAGAACCATGTGATCATTTCAATAGAGAAAGCATTTGACAAAGTACAACATCCATTCATGATAAACACCCTCATCAAAGTAGGTGTAGAAGGAACATACTTCAACACAATAAAGGGCATATATGAAAAACCCACAGGTAACATCATACTCAAAGGGGAAAAACATAGAGCTTTCCCCTAAGGTCAGAAACAAGACAAGGATATCCATTCTCACCACTTGTATTCAACACAGTACTGAAAGTCCTAGCCACAGCAATCAGACAACAAAAAGAAATAAAAGACATCCAAGTCAGTAAGGAAGAAGTAAAACTTTCACTATTTGCAGATGACATATACTCTATATGGAAAACTCCAAAGACTCTACCAAAAAAACTTATTGAAATGATAAACAAATTTAGTAGAATTGCAGAATATAAAATCAACATGCAGAAATCTGTTGCATTTCTATACCCTAATAATGACGCAGCAGAAAGAGAAATTAAGAAAACAATCCCATTTATAACTGCACCAAAAACAATATGATACTTAGGAATAAACCTAACCAAAGAGGTGAAAGACTTGTACTCTGAAAACTATGAACACTGATGAAAGAAACTGAAGGTGACACCAAGAGATGGAAAGATATTCCATGCTCATGGAACAGAAGAACAAATATTGTTAAAATGTCTATACTACCCAAAGCAATCTACATATTTAATGCAATCCCTATCAAAATACAAACAGTATTTTCCACAGAACTAGAACAAATAATTCTAGAATTTGTATGGAACCACAAAGACCCCAAATAGGCAAAGCAATCTTGAAAAAGAAAAGCAAAGCTGGAGGCATTACAATTACGAACTTCAAGTTATATTACAAAGCTGTAGTAATCCAACCACTCTGATACTGGCACATAAATAGACACCTAGATCAACAGAGCAGAATAGAAAACCCACAAATAAACCAACAACTATATGGTCAATTAATCTTCAACAAAGCAGAAAGAAAATCCAGTGGGAAAAACAAAGTCTCTTAAAGAAATGGTATTGGGAAAACTGGACAGCAACATGCAAAAGAAAGAAGCTGGACCACTTTCTCATGCCATACACAAAAATACATTCAAAATGGATTAAAGGCTTATATGTGAGACCTGAAGCCATAAAAATCCTCCGGTAAATATGGGCAGTAAACGCTTCGACATCGGCCATACCAGCTTTTTTCTAGATATGTCTCCTGAGGTAAGGGAAACAGAAGCAAAAATAAACTATTGGGACTATATCAAAATAGAAGGCTTCTGCACAGTGAAGGAAACAATTAACAAAACTAAAAGGCTGCCTATGGATTAGGAGGACATATTTGCAAATGACATATCTGATAAAGGATTAGTATCCAAAATATATAAAGAACATATAAAAGTCAACACCCAAAAAACAAATCATCCAATTAAAAAATGGGCAAAAGCTATCCACAGACATTTCTCTAAATAATACATATAGATGGCCAACAGACACATGGAAAGATATTCATCATCATTTACCATCAGCAAAATGCAAACCAAAACTATAATAAGATCACTTCACATCTGTTAGATGGCTAAAATCAGCAACACAAGATAAAACAGGTGTTGGAGAGGATGTGGAGAAAAAGGAAACTTCCTACCCTGTTGGTGGGAATAGAAAGTGGTACAGTCACTTTCTAAAATCGTATGTTTTTTGAGTTTCCTCAAAAAGTTAAAAAGAGAACTACCCTATGTTCCAGCAATCATTCTATTGTTTACCCAAAGAATACAAAAACACTAATTCAAAGGGATACCTGTAGTCCTATATTTATAGCAGCATTATTTACAAAAGCTAAGATATGGAAGCAGCCCAGTGTCCACTGATTGAGGAATGGATAAAGAGGAAATACTATATATACATACATATACAATAGAATATTATTCAGCCATAAAAAATATTGAAATCTTGCCACACTGTATGTTAACTAACTGGAATTAAAATGAAAACTTAAAAAAATGTTTAACTCTTACAAATATGTGTAAGAAAGGTATCATGCATACAGGAGATGACTGAAGTCTCTGCCACAGATGATATGACATAGGCTAAACACTTGGTACATGTATGGTAATAATACACATTAATATTGGCATCCTCCAGTTTATCATCTTATGGTCTTTTATCCCCCAGAGACAATATTATTTCAGATTTTGGTTGTAAATGTAATACTTTGGAATGATGTTACTTGAACATTTTAGAAAGTACTATTTGTCTCTGAATCAAGTTTCAATGTGAAATAGATCCTACACCAAATACTAAGAGAAAGTGTCATTGTCCTTATGACACTTGTGTCCTTATGACATTGTCCTTATGACTTTTTGATCATATTTTTCCTTGCAGAAAAACAGGCATAAGTAATGACATTTTGGAATCTTATTTGGGTGTTATACACTCTCCAAGTCTACGGCAATTTCAGGTGGCATGTTTGCTTTTGCAGAACACGGAAATGTCCAATGATGCTGGTGGCTATAAAACCGTTCTAATTATTCCTTTCGAGCAATGAATTATAGACTTAGCAGTAGACCTGATCAGTAGAACATTGTCAGTTTGGTTGAATGGCCTGGTAACTTCTCCAAGGAGACCTTTTAGATCCCACAATTCTGACTTCAATAAGTCAGAAGAGAAGAGGTAAATCATGGGAATTGGAGTGGATTTGCCCTTGGAAAAATTGTGTAGCGAGCAAGCTTGTCTTCAATATTTGCCCACATTCCTATTTAGGTTTCCTTCTTCCCATGGCAGTGCCCAGGTCATTAGGTTTCGGCTCCTCCACGTGTATCTCATTTCACTGTCCTGTTGGTACAGAGCTATTATTACTCCCGCTTTGCAGATGAAGGAACCCCTTATCTCGAAGACGTGAAACCCAAATGCCTGAGAAAAGCGTAGCAGAGGTATTTGGGATAGAAGATATTTCTTTATATCCATAAACTCACACCCTGTTGGCAGTGATTCCCCATATACAGAAGTGGCACCTGGTGAGATTTGCTGGAAGCCAATCATTTCTATTTTTCAGGCAAAATCAGCATGTAATTATAAGGATAAGCAACTAGGCAAGGGTCATTTGGCCTGCTTACTGAGACTTTTACAACGTTTCATAAAATTTAGTGGACCCTAGATTATAATTATTAACACTATTGTTCTTGACGAGGGCAGAAAGAGAAATATCTAATACCTCTCTGAGAATTTTCTATTTTTGTAGTTGATTATACCACATGGAGCAGTTTGAAGTCCTTTGCCTAGAGAAATGGCAAAAGCCACAAAAGATATTTAAATGTCTTCCCCTGCTTCCTTTATGGCTCAACACTTTTCAAGTGGGCTCAGGGGTCATTTCTTTGTCCTCAACACGTGAAGCAATAGCTGAAGAACTAATAGCTGATAGCAGATGACATTCTGACATGGTGGGGGGTGGTTTAGAATCCCTCAGCTGTGTCTTAGGCCACACAAATCATCTTAATTTTTTGCTTTAAATTCCACATATTTTATCTAAAAATCTGTTTTAGAAACTGAGGGTGCTGATAAATATTAAAAAAAAAAACCTTAAAAATCTCCATGTTTACTTGATACATAACTCTCTCTATTCATGTCTCTTTATCCCATCTTTTAGCTCTGGACGTTCAATTATTCACCCAGAGGAAGTAATGATAGAGAAGATGTGTCAATAAAAGAAAAGCTCAAGATGTTTTCAAATTGGCAAATAAGAAGAAAAAGATATCCTCTAATAGTGGAGCCTAGACCCTTCTTACATTAAATTGGCCATCAGATGTGGCTTTGTAGTTTGCAAGTTTTAAAAAGAAGTTAAAATCAGCAGTCCAAATTTAAAAGCAAGCAAAAAAAGGATGAAATTCATATTTGTAGCAAGATGTCCAAATTAAAACTCAGTTCCTAAAATCAATCAATAAACTAAATGAACATAACATTTTGTTAATGCTAGAAGTTAGGGCAAACTCTGGCTTCAAATGTGCATGCAAACCGTTTCTATCTAACAAAAGAGAAAAACTTGAATTTGGATTGGGCTTTTATTTTCATGAACAACAATAAATAGATTCTTTATTTACCCAAACATTAACAATCCACACTATGATTCTTAAGGAAAATTGTGAGTGGGATGCAGATGTTTAAGACTAAAAACCTAGAGGTTTACTTTGCAATGTGAATTCCTTTTGTTTCAGCCAGAGTGCCATTCTCGTAGATTTTAATTCTTTGGGAAACATTGCTCTTCTCTGCAAAGATTTAGCCTGGGTGCATGGTGTCTACAATGTGGAGATGTGTGTATGAGCAGTCACCCATAGGGGGATGAGGCTGAACACAGGCAGGGGCTTCACCTCACACTGGAGGAAACACACTCAGAATCTCCTGGGTAAACAGCCTGAGACTATGTTTCAGACTTCCCCCTGGAACCTGGCCTAAACATGTCAACAGTCCCATGAAACCCTTTTATAGATGAAGAAACTAGGCCTCGACAGGCTAAATAACGTGTCCAAAGACCCACAGCCAGCAGGTGGCTGTGCAGACCTTGGCACCTAGAGGGTTTGCATCAAGAGACTTCTTCATCCCGTCTGGAGTGGGCACTCAAGTGCACGTAGGTCATGACAACACACCCACGTTTGCTTCCCCCCCACCCCGCCCTCTAAACTAAGCACTCTTGTTTAATTTTTGCCTACTGAAATGGAGTTCAATTGTCAAAAAGAGTTTTGGCTTTTTCCCCCCTGCAATATGATTTCATTGAAGCATTGAAATTGGGCTCATTTTTATTTTATTTTTGGCCCAGGATTGAGGTGCCTTTATAAATGATTCTTAGATTAGCTCCGTCTCATTAAGGATCAGTGCACTGTGATCTAGATTGTCTTTAGTCATTGTGGAGGGCCAGTGTATTATCCTAAGTGTCCATCATTGTCTCTTGTCATTTTTTCCTATCAATTCTTTCCCCTGCTGCTCTTATTTCAGAGATTTCTTTTGGCCCATGAATAAGACTTTTAAATAACTCAAATAACCTAGAAAGGGCTGGGATATACTTGGGGAAGGCAAAATTCGGATCTGATTCTATATTTGGCAAATAAGAGACATGAGCAGAAACAAGTAGGTGTACAGAATGATACCCTATGAAAAAGAAAAAATAAGTAAATATGAACAACACCTGCTTATATTAATAATATGTGGTTATATTTCTGGTTAGAAATTTACTTGTATACATTTTTTACCTGAGAAATGATTTGGCATGATTTATAAAACACTCACTTTACAGAATTTATAAATATGGAAAATAATGTAAGTTTCTTAAGATGTATTCTATTGGATTTATGTCTTTTTGGTTTTGCATTTCTCATCATCTCATATTTGGAATACCTCCAATACCTCCTGCTGCTAATGAAATGTCTCTCACAATTTTTTCCTCCATCAGAGTACACTTTCTAAAATTTAAATCTGATCATAGCATTCTTCAACTGTTTCCATAAACTTTCCAAAGCACCTGTTGAAACATATATGGCCACCACCCACCTAGCAGACCCCCCCTTTCCCGCCAGATTGCCCTTGCTCAGGCCAAATGGAACTATCTGCAATTTCACATACAAGCCAGCCTTTTGGCACCTGGCTATATTTGCATTTGGAGTGGGCTCACTGCAGACTGTGTACCCAATAAACTCACTTATTTTAAAAAATGCAAATAATGCCCCTTCTCTGCAATGTCCCCACTTGGAGTTATATGTTCCCATAATAATCCCTACCACTCTCTATTATAACACTTAACTATGGTGTATTTTAATTATCTATTTACCCATCTGTCTTGCCCACTAAATGTTGAACTTCTCAGCAGGACCTTCTTGATCATGTTTGAACCCTCTGTATTTTACATTCTGGTATATAGTAGATGCTCAATGAATATTCTTAGAGCAAGAGAGTGAATAAGGAAATACATGTTGAATATATAAAATTAGACTAGAGTCCAATTTAATCAGTCACTTTCAACGGTTTTTTATTTTTTTTATTTTTTTTATTTTTGGGACAGAGAGAGACAGAGCATGAACGGGGGAGGGGCAGAGAGAGAGGGAGACACAGAATCGGAAACAGGCTCCAGGCTCCGAGCCATCAGCCCAGAGCCTGACGCGGGGCTCGAACTCACGGACCGCGAGATCGTGACCTGGCTGAAGTCGGACGCTTAACCGACTGTGCCACCCAGGCGCCCCTAATCAGTCACTTTCTAGAGCTCCTCTTAATCTGTCTTTTTTGTTAAAGCATTCTGTAAAGAGATTTATCTCAAAGTTCAGTTGCAGCATATTTAAAATGTAACTGAGGCTATTATTATTATAAGCTAAACAGACAATTTCCTATATTCACTTTTGTGGGTATTGAGGGAGTATTTTGATAAGCAAATAGAAAATAGAAGAAAATGCATTCTAATGAACCCAAATAGCATGACTTGAAGTGCTGTGTTATCTCAAAATTTCATTAGACTGAAAACATATTTTCAGTGTTCATCAATCTGGTGGTGAATTACTGGTGGAGCAGTATTTTAGAACCCCACTTCTAAAACCCCAGCTAGAAGGAGGCTAGTTTCTGCTGAATGATTTCATATTTTATGTGTATATTTAGAGGACTAAATTGAGCTTAGCTTTAGTCATGCTTACTTTAAAGGGAAAAACCAGTAATTTTCTTCCAGAAATGTCTTCCTGGTCATTATCTTTTCCATGTAATTAGTTACCTGTGAGAGTCCTGTTATTTAGTTGGTATTCACCATAGTTTCCCCGCCCTGAGAAAATCTCATGCATTAAATTCCCAATTTTTTGCATAATGTTTGTTCTATGTTTACCAAAGAAAAATGAGGAAGACAGTTATACCAATGTACCTTATGAGGAACAGCCCTTATTATGAGGTATATTATCTTATTTATTTATTTATTTATTTATGTGTGTATGTATTTATTTTAACTTTTTTTTTTTTTTGAGAGAGAGAGAGAGAGTGCAAGAGTGGGAGAGAGGCAGAAAGAGAGAGAGAGAGAGAGAGAGAGAGAATCCCAAGCAGGCTCCATGCTGCCATGGGGCTCAGGACCTGAGCCGAAATCAAGAGTCAGATGCTTGACTGAGCCACCTAGGTGCCCCATGAGGTGTATTATTTTAAAACAACAAAAATGTTACTAAAACAGAGGCAGTGAGAAATTGAGTAGCCACCAAAAGACAGCTAACACTTCATCAAACCACATTCTGATGGAACAAGTCAAACCTCAGCGCACTGGAAGTCAGCTTCCTGTTATCAGAACTTGCTACATCCAGGGGTCACCAGGAGCGGGAGCATCTCAGTTTTACTCTCAACGGGTATCACTGATTTGTGACTTCTGTTTGTAAAATGAGAGGAAATGGTTGCTTGCAGCAGTGTCAGGGCAGTGTCTACAGGAGCTATTTGAGCTTCTTCTGACAAGTATCAAGCCATTCCTTTTGCCCAGAGTGAATTTAGTTAGAAGTAGTAGCAGGTTCAGGGCCTAATGACATGGGCCAAAACGGAAATAAACCGACACTGCGGCAAACTCCTGAGGGAGAGCCAAGCTCTGGGGGAAATAAATGGGAACTTTACCTTGACATCAGGTCATTTAAAGACAAGGTAATTTACAAAAAAAGTCTTGAGGATTATTATTGAGTATTTACAAGTGAATTTTTAAAGTTTATGTTGAAGATTTAACATCACATTGGAAAGGAAAGCTTATGTATAGATTATTTAAAATAATTTTCAGAGGTTATATCTGACAGAAATCCACTGGAGGGCAGTAGATAGCAAGAGTTATGGCTGGTTGCCTGAAATATTGATTTGTTTCAGAACCTAAACGGAATATCACATTACAGCTTAATTTTAAAAAATGACATACAGTTCTGTTGTCTGTTTTAAAGTTAAAAAGATTTCCCACATTAGGTGCCTGGATCAGGCTGTGTATTTCCGTTTGGTGTGAAAAATGACGAGGCTGATTGTATGTTGAAAGCATTTCTGTCTTCCTGACAAATCAATGTGTGAATTCAAGTTTCTGTACTCAGTTGAACAGTGATGCATTTCAATCTGGGCAGACCTTAACTTATACTGTTTCCCTAAGGAAAGAAACCAGGTTTCCAGAGATAGTCATCATTAACTGAAGATAGGACACACTGCCTCACATGCCTTGACCCCAGAACATGGAGTCAATGTTCTTAATCATATCAGCTGCCTGTGTAGCACCCACTCCCTAAATGAAATGTATTTAATTTTATTTCTGAGAATTAATGAGACATCTTTGAGACAGAGCTTAGAATTCAAATTGTTCTTTTAACTGTAAAGAAAGACTACAGGTGATGAAAATCAGTCATCTTTTCTTCTACTAATACTTGCCTCTTCACCCGTATTTCCTTCCTTCCTCCAAAAATCCCCCCATTCACTCATCCTCCATTGATTCACTCAGTATTTATTTTTCTCCTACAATCTATGTGCCGTGTAAGTGTGGAAGTTAAAAGGTGAGCATAAAATTTCAGTTGAGAAGAATGGAATGGAAAATAAACTTTCCTCAGAATATTAGCACTTGGTGAGCCTTAGTTGTTCCTCAAATAATAAGAGCAGATGCATGTACAGCAGTCTGAACCAGACACTTATTCTGAGCTCTTTTTGTAACAAAAAGGTTTCATCAGCACCATCATCATCACCATCATCATCTTCACCATCCCATCATCATCATCATCACCATCCCCATTATCATCATCCCCATCATCATCATCATCTCCATTTATGTACATGTACATTGAGGCACAGGAAGATCAAGTCCCTGCCCATTGTCACACAGTATGAATGGCAGAGCCAGAATTTGTGACTTGCTCCAGACCCCATGCTCTGAACAGCTGATCAAGCTACACTTTTCAAGAGCAGGAGTTCCAAGTGAAGCATAAGTCAGCTTGGAAAACAGGGAATTTAAGGATGGTTTTTTGCTTTTGTGAAAGATAAAATGTACTAGACAATTAAGGAAATGTTTGTTCAGGCTATTGTAATAGAGAGAATGTTCATTAATGAATGTCTCAAAGAAGAGGGAGAGGACTTAGTGGCCTAGACATCTACTAAGATGTCTTTACATCTCCTTTAATATCCAGAAGGAACTCTGGCCCATGCATGGTCTACTGTGGTGGTGAGTGCTTTGAGGTTTATACCAAGTCCTCGGGCTTCAGCTCACAGGGTTCTTCATATTCTGAAGGAAAGGGCCAGCTGCCAGAAAACCTAAAGTCCTGATAGTGATCTGGGCAGTAATATAGACAGATTACACAGAAGATGAGAATAATTTTATACAACCACTTCTTAGAGCAGGCTAAAAATCCAAGAAAAATTTTCCACTTTAACTGAGAAGACAAAATTCTATCTTTGTACCATTATAATATTTGTCATGAAATCTCCTTTGGAAAATCTTATAAATAAATTCATTGTATTAGGCAGAAAATTGGCCCCTCAAAGATTTTCACTTCCTAATCCCTGAAACTTGTGAATATGTTGTTACATGACAAGAGGGAATTAGTTCCATTGTAGAGGGGAATAAAGTTACCAATCATCTGCCCTTAAAATAACAGTCATCCCTGATTACCTGGTGGACCCAATGTAATCACAATGGTTGTTTAAATGTGGAAGAGAGAGGCAGACAAGTCAGTGTCAGAATGATGCAATGTGAAAAAGACTAACTAGTTATTGCTGGCTTTGAAGATGCAAGGGGGCTGCGAATCAAGGATTCCAGGCAGCCTCTACAAGCATGAAAAGGCAAGAAAACTGATTCTCTCCTAGAACCTGGAATGCAGGAATGCAGCCCTACTATCCTGATTTTAGCCCAGTGGGACCCATTTTGGACTTTTGGACTAAGCTACCTAGTTGTGGTAATTTGTTATAGCAGCAAAAGAAAACTAATACACCCATCAAACTTTAGTCAGCTTTGGCCATTACAAAAAGAAAAAAAAATCCCTTCTAGCACACCTTCCATAACTTTCTATATTCATTTGGGTTTTGTCTTACATTTTCCTCTTCTTATTCTGGAGCAACCAGTCATTTAACTTTAGGGCAAAACTACTCTCATCTCCTTAACACAAACATATCTCTTATAGTACAATGTCTCAAAATGGCAAAAAATGAACATCTTCCTTAACAGACCCAACTACATACTCTCTCTGTATCATAAAATAAGAGGGAAAAATATAAATTTAAAATTATGCTTAGTAATTAATGTTTCAGTATTCTGTCTCACATAGAAATGATCTAGGCATCTAGTAAATATTGATTAATTAACTCGATACCAATACAAGGCTTTAAATTACCTAAAAATCTTAGAAATTATCTTCAAGTGGACATATTACAAAATGTTAACACTGTTTGCAGTTAGGAGTATGCCTAAATTTATGTTTGACTGCTGACAGCTTTTAAGCCTTAAATCTCCTCCTCCTCTTCTGTCCCACATTTAGGAGAGTTGATAAGAAAAGTCAGGTGCTTCCTCCTTTGCTACTGGTGGTAAGTTTGAATCATACCAAGTCCCTGCCTGTATGTAGGAAACTTTACTCCAGCCCCGCCCCTAACCAACATAAAAGACCCATGCCAGTCTCCTTTCTTGTTTTCTTTCAAGCCTCTTTTGACTTGTTTGGGAGGCTTCCCCTGCTCTCTCCAGAAAGCTTCGTAACGTAAGTAATATTCCTACCTTCTTGGTGTTCCTGTGGCATCATCAGTCTCCAGTTTGAACCACATTTTGGGTGGATGTTCATCTTTTCTTTGCAAGAGTGTCCACAACCCTGTTGGAATAAAATTTGTCAAAATATGATTCAATTTTGGTCATAAATATTTACATATCTCATAAGATTAAACATTTAGTAAAAGTAGTGATATCTTTTCCATTCAGCAACCCTGTGTATGTTTAGGAAAGATATATCTAAATGGAATAAAAGTCTACATATATATTACACTTAACATTGATCTAATGGAAAATATGTAGCTGCTTTTAATGAAAATTTTTTTAATGTTTATTTATTTTTTGAGAGAGAGAGACAGAGCATGAAGAGGGAGGGGCAGAGAGAGAGGGAGACACAGAATCTGAAGCAGGGTCCAGGCTTGGAATTATCAGCACAGAGCCCCACATGGGGCTCAAACCCATGAACTGTGAGATCATGACCTGAGCCGAAGTCGGACGCTTAACCGACTGAGCCAGCCAGAGGCCCCTGTAGCTGCTTTCAATTAAATCAAAATAACGAGTCTTGCTTGCCAAGGATTTACCTAAATTATGTGCACCCGAATTCTTAAAACATTTCTGGGTTCATTTCTATAAGGATACCTCCTTTTTTACATTGAAAATATTTGAGGTTTAATTTCCTTAATATCTGGAAGTTTTTGGAACATTCAGCTTACCTAAGTGCTTTTTATCACTAAGCCAATAAGAGTAGGGCTCCCTTAAGAGATTTTACAATCTAATTTATTAATACCATGAAGGGCAGGAAAATATTATATACTTACACAATGAGATGTAAAGACCTTTCTGAATTACAGATATATAAACATACAAACAGACATAAGTAGACAGCCTACAACTTTATTCAAAAAATTCATCCATGGGTCAAGCATACACACAGAAATAAAATATCAGTGGTCTAAATTCTATTGGGTTTTATTACCAGTTGGTAATAAATTCTTAGCTGATTTTATCTCAAAACAGGGAAAAAGATAAACAGAAAAGACCAATATACCAGTTTGCTGTCTTTCAACTGAGAAAACAAGATCTGTATAAACCATTCATACATTTACAGAAATCATAAAATGATCAGACCATGAAACCAGAAGAATTGGGCACCAGATATGAAGCAAGTACTCAAAAGGTATTGAATCAAATCTTTATCGTGCTATGAATGGACAAGAGTCCAGAACACAGGATCAGAAACTGAGCTCACTTTTGGATCCTTGGATCACCACATAGGAATGAAGCACAAAGGCTCTGAGGGGGGTGGTCTCATTACCTGGTAGGAGTAAACAGGACCCTGAGGCAAGGACAAATACTATCTGGGTTGTGGCACCAAACCCCGAAAGACAAAAGGCTCCAGAAAATTAAGGAAATAATTTTATTCAGGCCATTGCAACAGAGAGAATATTTGTTATGATAAAGGTCTCAAAGAAGATGGAGAAAACTTGAGGTTTTACAAGGTCATGGTGGTCCTTTGTAGTTAACTGGCTACCTGTTTAGCCATTTTGTCACATCCCAAACCAAGAAGAGTTACAAAAGGATGGGGAGGTTTCTCAGCTGTCACTACTGTCCAGGAGCACAGGGCCCAGATGAAGCTCAACATTGTTACTTTATAATAAGCTCTCTGCTTCACCACCTCTTTGACCATTGGCCCCTGATACACACAGGCAGATGGTATCATCCCTGGGAGGGCTTTCTCTGCCTTATAACTTCTGATACTATATGAACATTTTGTATCATTCAAAACTATTTTTATGTACTACATGATTATGTATTTGGAGATTTTTTTTTTTAAAGAAAAACATATTTGGTGCTTATAAAAGTTTTTAGAGAGAACATGAAAAGCAAATTACCAAACAGAAAACCATCTTTTAATTGAGTTTTCATTGAACTCAATGGGGTGGGGAATTTAAGTGATTTTAATTTAGTTCTTGATTTTAAGAACAAGTAAACATGTTCCAGAAGCATCTGCTATGACTGAGGGATGAACACTGGCTAGGACTTCCTGGGAATCCATTTAAAATGGGCAATTTTAGCTTTCTCTGAATAGGAGTTTTGTGAAAGGAAGGGAAGAGGAAAACTTTGTTTAGCATCTGTGAGAACATCAGGGACCAAGGGAGATCAGATATTGTGCATAATGGTTTGAAAAATGTTGAATAAGTTAGACTGCACCAGGATGGCCCCTGGCATTTCAGTCTGTGAAGGAGCAAAAACAACTCAGCAAGCTGATAGAAACCACAGAATCCTGCAGAGCAGTGCTTCTGCTGAAGGATAATTCATGATATAGAAGTTTTCCCACACGTGAGGAAAATGGGTATTCTCTAATTGTTGTTTAGGGTTCTATGTATGTCGATTAGATCAAGGTGTTAACTATGACATTCATGATTGTTTACCTATTTTAAAAATCTACTTGTTCTATCCATTATGAGAGATGTGTCAAAAATCACCTTTTATAATGGTGAATTTGCCTATTTCTCCTATTATTTTTTGCTTGTATTTTTGAAGTTATGCTGTTAGGTACAAAAGAACTTAGAACTGTTTTATCCTTCTGGTGAACTGAAACTTTTATCATAACAAAAGCATTTTATCATTGCAAAAGTATTTTTGCCCTAATTTCTGTTTTTCCTGATATTAGTATAGCTACCCTAATTTTCTATTGTTGGTATTTGCCTTATATAACTATTTCTATTCTTTTATTTTCAACCTTCCTTTGGACCCCTTATGCATCACTTCCTTTTTGCATATAGCTGAATACGGACTTCATATATGATTTTCTGCCATTTCACTGAAGAATTCAATTATTTTCATTAATCCATTTAAATTTATTATAAATACTAATATATATGCATTTATCCATACCATTTTATTTTGTGCTTTTTGTTTTTCTTATTTTTCTCTTTTCTATTTTTAAATTGACTGGGCTCTCTTTCCTCCTTCCACTCTCCCCCCCCCCCCCCATGTTTACTCTTAAATGCATAACCTGCATATTTAACTTAGAAAATTCAAACATAGTCAATGTTTTTTTTTTGTTTTTGTTTTTTGTTTTATCATTCTGGGTCCAGCCAGGAAAAGAGACAGCACTGTAAGTAAGTCTTTCAGGAGAGGGAATTTAATACAAGGAGTTGGTTACAGAGGTGATGGGAATGCTAAGAAACTCTACAGAGGATCGTAATTCAGAGTTGAGTGAGAGCAAGAAGTTGGCCTCTGCTTCCAGAGTTAGAGGAGCACTGGGAAGAGAAGCCCAAGTGATACAAATGGTATAGCTTCACATTAGGTCTTCAATTTCTACTAATCTAGTTTAAGTATCTTTCACCTCTTTCTGTCCATGTTTTCTGCATTCTGGGTAATTTTATCCAATACCTTCAAGCTTCCTAATTCTTATCTCAGGTGTGCTGTTTGACTATTCTAGATAGTTCTAAAATTAAGTTATTATGTAATTCATTTCTAGAATTTCTCTTTGGTTCTTTAAAAAATCTGCCTGTGTGCTTTTTTATAGTCTCCTGCTCCATTTTGTTCCATTTCCCCCTCTTAAACACATTTAGCATAATTATTTTGTATTCTGCATTTGAAAATTCTAGTGCTTTATGTTTTTGCATGTCTGATTCTGTTTTTGTTTGTTTTTTCCTGACTCTCATTCATGGTGACTTATTTTTCTTATGGATTTTCATATATTTTTTTAGCGTGAACTTGTACATGTTGGAAGTTTTTCTGAGAATTCTTTAAATCTGGACATGAGTATCTATTCCTTCAAGGGGTACTTAGGTTTGTTCCTACCATTACCTGGGGTATTATAAGCTTGCACAGACTTTATAGTCTTCGGTTTGCAGTTTTTAGGACCACAAAAAGATTGTAAATCATTAGACCCTAAATACACATGAAGTCTGGCCAGTGAGCAAGAATTCTTAGGGGAGACTTTTTCTTTTCCCACCTGTATCTACAACCAAGACAGAAAACTTACTTGACAACTGCTTTTGTGGAAAGGTTATTTTTTCCCCCTAGTTTGTCCTGTTCATTAGAGTATGTTTCCTCTAGAATCTTGATTATAAGTGAGTGACCTTTGATCCAGCTCCCTTCTCTACAGAGGCACAAGGCTTTGCCCCCAGTCCCACTTGTGCTCGGAAGCTCCAGGCTTTGGGGTGGGATTGCTCCTAAGCATCCCACAGATTTGGTGCTCAGTCTCTTCCCTCAACTCATGCTTCTGCTTTGCTCCTCTTCTTCATGTTTTTTTCCCTCACACTTTCTCACAGGCTTATTTGGTCTTCCAAAAGAATTGTAAAAATATATTTTATTAAGTATTTTTAGAAGTTACATCTAGAAGGTAAAAATTCCATTCATAAAATATATTTAAATAACAAATAAATAAGGGAACTTTTTTGTAACCATATAGAAATACTATTCAAAAGGTATTTCTTTGTGTTTATTAATATTTTACTGTCCTTACTATGCACCAAAATCTCTGCTAACTAAGTACTAACCAAGATCTCTGCTAAGATCTCTTGCTAACCAAGATCTCTGCTAAGTACTTTGTATACATTATCTAATTCAGTCCTTGTAACAGCTCTAGGAAATAGATATTATTATTATTATTACTATTATTATTATTATTATTACTATTATTATAACCCTATTTTATACCTTAAAAAATGAAGCTCATCAATATTAAGTAACATATTCCAAAACATGTAAATAATAAGTGTTAGAGATACACTTGATCCCTGGTCTTTCTGACTATAAAACCCATGTTTTTAACCATACTTCTGTGAAGTTGAGTACATAATAGAATGAGTGGGCTGTTCTACACCCAGTAAAGTACTCTTCATAAACTATTAAAGAAGGTTATTTATTGAGCCAGAAGGTCATTTATTACTTTTAAAATCTTTGATGGAAGAGATACAGTAATAAGACTTTGAAGCTGAAAATTCTAAATCCACTTTTAAAAAGAATTCTATTTATATCAAAGACTGCACCAGATTTTGGTAAGCTCCCATCAACTTTATATCTGCCTTATCTGTCCTTTTTGTCTTTTTGAAACCCTTATCCTTAAAGCATGCTAACTGACAGGTGAATAGGTAAGAAAAAAAAATAAGGAAGAGAGATGATAAATCAAACAGAATTTTAGATGGCATTAGCAACTCAGGCTTGAGATCCTCTCCTTAGCATCCCTTTTTTGAAAGTGTGATTATGACAGTGACAAGTCTTTTTTCTATGAATGTGAATACAAGTTAATAAATGTCACATAGATAAAAAACAAAAACAAAACAAAACCCACAAAAGACACTGAGTAAGGAGAATGAGAGTCAGATTCTTGAAAAAAAAAAGTCATTCCTAATCTGAGCTTGAGTTTCCCTGTAGCAAACTTTTTATGTGTGATCATTAATAAGAATTCTGCAAAGCCATAGAAGGCCTGGCTCAAGAACAAATGAGGAAATAAGGAAATGAATATTTAGAAACTTCACACAGGGATTTAAAAAAAGGAAATATGAAATGCAGAACAGACAATATTGCTGATTAATCACTACAGCACGCACAAAGCAACATGCAGAGATAAAAACTCTACAGGAGAGCCTGAGGAGAGATTAAGCCTCTCCAGTTCTTCTTGTACAATGAAAGCAGAATCATCCAGCAATTAAATGGGTTTTGGTCATTACCAAATGTTAAAATTTCCTCTCTACCCATGTCTATGAAGAAAAATAGCTTTCATTTTCTAGGATCTTTCAGTTTTCACAGCCAATGCTAAAAAATTGAAGTGACTCTCATGAAATCCTTAAAGTTTAGTTCAAAAAATAGAATGCCATTACTATGAATGCTTTTTGAGAAATATTCAACCTTCTCCTTAATCTAATAAAGATGTTCAAAGATGGAATATTACTGCTACTGTTATAAAATGACTGTGTGCAGAAGTAATATATAAACAGGAAAAGCAGCCTAGCTTTTCTTGGTAGTTGAATCCTGAGGTTGACTTAGTCTGGGGGTCTCTCTTTTGTATCTAATATTATCTAGTATGGAAGACGAATAGCATCGCCATAGTGAGATAAACAGAGTCTTCAAATATTCTGTGTGTACAGAAGTACTAGAAAGTGGGAAGACTAGGGGACTGAAATCCTGGTATCTACTTATGATCGTATCATCCTATAAAACCCCTTTATATTCTAAGGTGGTAGAATTGCATGTTGTGATATACCAAGGGATGAACTTACTGAAGAAGCAAAACATTCCACTAGGAAGCTCTGCACCAACCAGAACAACTAACCAAGCACTTCTTTTACTCCATTAGCTCTTCTACCCTCAATGACTTGTGCCTCCAGCCTGAAGTAGAACTTACAACATGGTTCCTGTGAGCCACAGTTCCTACCCAGGGTGCAAAACCTCATGTGCCTTAACACTTGTCCTAAGTAGTAGTCTCACCCTACACCATCTGTGCAGAATTCATGGTGCTACTTATGCTCAATAAAGACAATTACACAAGTTTATTTAACTGAATATTCACATTGACATCTGTCCCCTCCATGCATTCCACTGAAATGACTATAAGGAAATTTAAATTAGAATTAATTCATGATATCCCTGAGATGAGAGAACAACTGAAGATCAGAGATCAACAACACTTATTGTGGGGAGCATTGTGCAATGTAGAACTATTGATTCACTATGTTGTATGCCTGCACCTAACATAACATTGTAGGTCAACTGTACTTCAATTAAAAAACTGGTTTCTTGAAGATAAAAAACCAAAACGATGATGTTGAAAAATAAATTAGAGCAGAAACTAAATTTCAAAAGAATACCAGAAAAGAGTCTACAGTGGAGGTAGCAGTCACTACCATAGCCACAGAGAGACCACAGACCAAGAGTTGGTAAGAAAGAAGATAAGACTTGGCAGGTGATTTATTAAAGAGTTAGCTAAAGAAGGATTTTGAGCTTGGGCTATCAACCCCATCACTTGCTATCATCTCCTCAAGGCACCGTGAGTTCCTAAGATATAATTGAAGCAATGATCTCTAAAAATGTCAGCTGGTCTGTGTGAGGAAGATAGGGATTTGAGTGTGGATATAGACACTCCAAAGTAAAGCCCTTTTTGTGTTTGGTGAGGATGGGAGTTTAGGGGGTGTATCCTGTCTTGCCAAATGACAGGTAGCACTCACGTACATGGAGACTACAGGTAACCTTCCCATTCAGGTAAAGGAGTTAGTAGGAAAATTAGACTCTACATATTCAGAATGTCCATATTGTATACCACATTAGCATCTTAGCCCTTTATCCATGAATGGGAATGGACAATTAATAATCATTCATTTTCAAGGACAATAAAGACACACACAAAAAAGAAAACTGACCTTGGATAAAACAGACAATTGAGAGATCAGAAGAGAAATTTTTTAAAAATCTTGTTAATGTGCTCTGAGAGATTTTGAAATATACTGATCTATAAGACAAGAATAGATTGCTATAAAAAAAGCAGTAAAGAAAAATAATTTTTAAAATTTAAAAATTCAATTGATAGTCTGGAGGTTAATGCTAACCACCTGATTTCAAATCTTCCCATACTCTCTCAAAATGACATAAAATTAACACAAAAGTAAATATAATCATATAAAACTCACACTTTTCAGCATTGGTAGGAGACAGAGAATGCCATGGACATCAAATAACATGTAAGTGGATAAAGAAAACAAATTCTAACAAATATTGGAAATTACTAATTTTCCAAAAATAGGAGATTAGCTAAATCAACACAATGAAGTATTCTCCATGTGTAACAAAGAAGTGGATGATCTCTATAAACTGATATGGAATGATTTTCTGGATTTATTGTTAAGTAAGAACACCAACATGTAAAAAGGCATATATAGAGCATATGTGCTCTGCTACCTTTAATAAAGAAGGGGAAATTATACATACACACACAGATATATATGTATATATTATACATGTATATATATCTGTGTGTGTATACACACACATACTGTGTGTGTGTGTGTGTGTGTGTGTGTGTACACACTAGTCTTTACAAAGAGATGCACAGGAATGAAAAACCAGAAAACAATGAAGTTAGTCACCTACAATGGTTAGTACAGGGGACCCAGTTGAAAGAGATTCAAGACATTTTTCTGAGTGTATCATTTGTAATATTTTTGACTTTTGGAACTCTGCTAATGTTTTACATATCAAAAAATAACATGAAATCAACAAAGATGGGAAAGGGAAAAAACTAAAACAGAAAGCAGACTGAAACAAAAGAACCAACTGTATTTCAAATTAATAACATATTGCACTAAAGAAGGGGAGAGATGAATTTCAGTAACTTATGAACACAGTGTTTGACCATGTATCTTCTTGGTGGTGGTGATGGTGTGAAAAAAGGCAAGAAAATACAGAATCACTTTTATTAGGCTTAGTTTTTATAGTAGTATTGGTGAAGCAATTCTGTAACTATTTTAGTTATATGATAGGATCAAGCAAATAACTAAATGTGTTGATGTTTTTGGGAGCAAGGAAGAAAGGTCATACATGTTTGGAATGAGAGAAGGCAAGGAAGGTCCCTATGGAGATAAGCTAGAATGGGAATGTTGGTGTGAACTCATGAATTCTAAAATATGTATATGTATGTGTGCATGTACACAAATGTGCATATGTGTGTGTGTGTGTGCATATGTGTGTGTGTGTGTGTGTGTGTGTGTGTGTGTGTGTGTGTTCAGCTCTATCTGCTGAAAGATCCAAGAAGCAGAGGCATTCCAAGAGTATGCGTACCTCTAGTACTCAGATCTTGCTCTGTAATACCTTTCCCCACTAAAAGTACCAGGGCTCCTCAGAGAAATAGTTGTTTCCAGAGCCAGGGAAGGGAAAGTACAAAATGAGTAAAAAGTCTTGTTAAGCTAGGAACAAGAAAATATATACTTTTAAATGATGAAAGCATGTTAAAAGGACACAGGTGCTAACACACATAAGGATGCTTCAACAGATGAAATGTGCAACAATTTGATCATTAAAGTAAGAAGACAATAATGAATTACAGATTCAAAAAACAGGATTCTAGGGCCACCAGGGTAGCTCAATTGGTTGAGCATCCGACTTTGGCTCAGGTCATGATCTCGCCTCTTGTGAGTTCGAGTACTGCATGGGGCTCTGTGCTGACAGCTCAGAGCCCAGAGCCTGTTTCAGATTCTGTGTCTCCCTCTCTCTCTGCCCCTCCCTCACTCGCATTCTCTCTCTCTCTCTCTCTCTCTCTCTCTCTCTCTCTCAAGTAAATAAACATTAAAAAAAAAAAAAACCACTGGGTGGTCCTGATGATAAAGAGAGTCATGTGATACCAATAATACAAGAGTAACAACAACAACGTCATGAATGCAACTCCTTGAGCTTCTTTCTTGAAAGAAGGTCTCTTCCCTTCCCCTTTCCCTTCCCTTTCTCTTCCTTCCTTCCTTCCTTCCTTCCTTCCTTCCTTCCTTCCTTCCTT
>NC_064812.1:63860615-63984709 GCF_023721935.1 Panthera uncia | reverse complement strand
TGTGATGTGATGTGATGTGATGTGATGTGATGTGATGTGATGTGATGTGATGTTCTATCCTTTGCAATCCAATCATATTTTGTACTATTTTCTTTCTTTCTAGACGGATGAACAAGCCATGTTAGAAGATACACTGGTTGCACTATTTGATTTGGAAAAAGTTTCTTTTTACTTTAAACCATCAGAAGAGGAACCACTGGTTGCAAGTACGTAGTTAAATGTCTCATAGGTGTTTCATAGAATTTTTTGACATCAAACAAAAACATATGGCATAACTTTGATATTATATTTGATATATAGTTCAAATTGTTTTATATAAAATATTATATTTAGGGTAAAATAAATAATAATAACCAACTGTGGAAGTGATAGAAAATATACGAGAAGAGGCTTATACCAGACCATTGAAAGAACCTTGCGTTTCTAATTAAGCCATGGGTCAGAGGAATGACCTGATCTGGCTTACCTACTGAAAGCTGCCTCTGATTGCAGTGTTGAATAAAGCATTACTGGGGACAAGGACAGAAGCAAACCAGTGAGGAAGCTACTTCAGTGACCCAGGTTGAAAGATGATGGGGACTCGACCTTGAGGGTAGCTGTGGAGATGATAACAAGTGGTTGATTCTGAATGTATTAAATTATGAAGGTAGAGAGAACAGAATTTTATTAAAGTTTCATCTTCACTGATAAATGAGAGAGAATGAGAACATGAATTACAATGTTAAGGATTTAGATTATATTCAAGGGAGAACTTGGTGAAGGGGATTAATTGATTAGGATATTATTACTTGAAAAAATTGTATGGTCTTCTGTGGGCATGTATAAAACAGAATATATTTTCATTTACTTTAGTCATGTGGGTATGATTTTTCCAAAGGCAGAGAAACTCTTATTTTCACAACATGACCTGTTTTTTTTTTTTCTTTTAGATTTTGCTTTAGGGGCCATAAGCTCACAGGAGTACTGTTTTCCATGGTTCAAATACAACATTACTGGTGAATGGTCTGTTGAACAAGCAGGCAGGGGACCCGTGTTATAAGCTTGATAAAACAGTTACTTATTGCATAGCCACCATGAGAGGTTTAACTTTAGCACATTGAAAACTAGTATAAATATTAGAGATAATTAAGACCACATAAGCAATATTAGCATGTAAATGTGTACATATCTGTGACAAATATAAACATTCATATAATTCATATATATTTTTATGAATGTCCCCAAAGCATAACCTCAACTTCTGAAAACAGGTCCCTAGGGCAAGGTCAATTCCAATGCTACACTAATAGATATTCCAAGCAAGTCATTAACAGTGATGGTAGGAACATACCTAAGTATATTCAGGAAAGAAGAGAATTTTTTAATACCCAGTGTCATCACATCTTATTTAAGTGGTATAAGGAAGCTAGAGCTTTATTATTAATTGCATGTGATTTGATCTTTCTGTAAGGTTACAAACAGAGGAGTCAGATGGACAAATTAATTTGCATCACTGTAGTGAAGACTAGTTTGGCTGCTTGTCTTTGAGGGAAGGACTGAGCACAGAGGGGAGGAAACATGAAGTTATAAAGAGAACAGTGCTTTGAAGATAAGAAACTTGAGTTCCAAACTTGTGCGACTCTTATCCACAAACATGGGAGTACTAGCTTTCCCTCACTCATGGGGTCATGAGCCTTAAATAAGATAATGTATTTGCAAGTCCCTAGCCTTGCACATTCTCTCTCTCTCTCTCTCTCTCTCTCTCTCAAAAACAAATAAACATTAAAAAGAAATTTAATGAAAAAAACAAAAATTAAAAAAAGGGGTGCCTGGGGGCTCAGTCGGTTAAGTGGCTGACTTTGGCTCAGGTCATGATTTTGTGGCCTGTGGGTTCAAGCCCCACATTGTGCTCTGTGCTGACAGCTCAGAGCCTGGGACCTGCCTTGGATTCTGTCTCCCTCTCTCTATGTGCCTTCCCTGCTTGTGCTATCTCTCTCTCTCTCTCTCTCTCTCTCTCTCTCTCTCTCCCTCTCCCTCTCCCTCTCCCTCTCCCTCTCCCTCTCTCTCTCAAAAATGAATAAACATTCAAAAAATTGAAAAAAAAAAAAAAAAGAAAGTCCCTAACATTACAAGGCTCGTGGTAGTATTCAGCAAATATTTGAACCCATCCTCCTCACTTTATTACTCTGCATTCTTTTTAAAGAGCTATGTTTAGCGTTATTTATAGTCGTATTTTTGCATTAAAAAATAATGAGATTCTGAAGAAATAGGGCTTGCAAGCAAGTTGAACTCAAATGTCTGGATTGAAGACATTTTATTTTTCTTTAAGAAATACTAGGTATATACACCATGCTAACTGCTGAACTAAATTCCCGAGATACAATAGTGACTAAATAAAACAAAGATCCCATGGGCATGAAGCTTAGAAACTAGTGAGAGATAGAAAGGAATAGATGGACATTGTAACCCACTGTAGTATAGGGAAAGTACGAGATCCTTTCTATGTCATGTTAGGTAATTAGTGAAGAAGGAATAAGTGAGCTAAATGATTAGGTTGTATAAAATTAAATATATTTTATGGAAAATCTTCATGTTTTTGGAGAATAAAAATATAATGATAGCAAATCTTCCCCCCTTTCAATGGTGATACAGGTAATTTTACTATAATGATTAGCAGAATGGATATTTTTGAGCTTTCACTTTTTCTATATGAGCCAGGCATTGCACCTGTAACCGTGGATGCCGTGGTGAATAGGACAGACACCATCCCTATCTTTATGGAGCTCACAGCCTACTTGGGAGAAAACAAAGAAGGAATCAACTACAAAGATGATTAGGGCCATGATAAATCCTATGGAAGAAATAAGCAGTGCATAAAGAATGAGGGTACGGTGGCTCTTTAAGGAATCAACAAGGAAGGGCTCTCAGCAGAAATAGCTTTTAAGCTGAAATCCAAAGGGTGATAAAGACCCAGCCCTGCAGAGGGTCAAGGAAGAGCAATTCAGGCAAAGGGAACTAACAACTTCTTGGAGACTTACCTTCAAATTCATGGGCCTGTTCAGTGACGGAGGGCCAAGTTTACTGGGATGGGATGCCACGGTTGGAATTCCTCTGTGGAATAAATACCATAGGAGAGAACTTTTCTTCGTGCAATAATTTTTTTGTAGCCTTTAATTGTTACATAGTCCTAATCTTCGATTTTTTTTCATAGTAGATAAATTTCCACAAATAAAAGGCAGCAATTTCAGCTCCACATTACTATGTGCTTTTACAGGTATACCAATTACTTTGAGAGAAGGTCATTCTTTTACTCTTAGCTTTAACTTCATTTTAAATTTAATATACTTGATAATTTTCAGTCATTTTCACTTTCTTTCTTCCTAGGATAGCATGTTTATTTGTCCTATAATGGAACTCCAACTGCTGCATTATTATCTTTCTTTCAAAAACATTTCGTGCCAAAGAGTAAACAAATGGAGTTTTAAAAATTGAAATACAAATGAAAGACATTGTATGTAAAGGGGAACTAGAAAATACAAATACTTAGTATATACTTAGTATATATACATTTTCTATAGTGTCTGTGCATCCTTTTTCTATTATAGAGCTAAGGAAAAAACGGAGTTTCCCAATCATTAAAATCCAGTTAATTTCCAACTCTTCAACTGAGAAATGTCTTCTCTTTTCTAAACCAAAATCCTTTATACCTCCCATAAGCATATAGAAAGGGGCTCCTAGGTGGCTCAGTAAGAGTCCAACTCTTGATCTTCGCTCAGGTCAAAGCCCTGCATCAGGCTCTGCGCTGACAGCATAGCCTGCTTAAGATTCCCTCTCTCTCCCTGTCTCTCTGCCCCTCCCCTGCTCCCTTTCTCTCTCTCTCTCTCAAAATAAATCAAGTTAAAGAAACTTTAAAAATATGGAAAGAAAAATAAAATAAGCATTATTATATGGCATAAAAGAGACTTGTAGATGTTAATGCAATACCTCTGCTATTGATATGCATAATTACCTACATTTAATGAGAAACCTGGAATCTCTCTTCCATAATGGATTTAACCTTGAACTCTACTTTTATACATAATTTTATTCAAGAAGTAGGTTAGAACTAACAAATATTGAGCAAGAACTTGTATTAAAATTTCTACTATATTTTTGCCTTAATTTTTAACTTGGTTAATACGACTATTCTAGCTTCTTAGGAAGATCTTACATTCTTTTTAAATGAAATGAAAGTTATTTGTCTTGGATAAGTAACATAAAATGAGAAGTATTTATGATAGCACTATGAAATACTCCTGCATCATTTTAGCTTTTCAAATTGGTTGTTTTTTGGGTTTAGTTTTTTATTTTGCTTTTGTTTTTGAGTAATTAAACTTAAGATCTTTGAGAAAACTAAAAGAATTTGGACAGATAATTTCTAATGACTGTAGGGCATCAACAGAGGTAATATGTTTTTGATCTGGTGCTCAGGGAATGGAACTTGCAAAACCCATGCGAATTTTGATAATGGTTGCTCTGTACCCAATCTCTTGTACACTACTTAAGAATTGTACCCAAAGGACTCATTTTGACTAAAATATGAATGAGGCAGCTGCCCTGGGAGATTCTGATTCCAAACCATGTGTAACTAAACTTCTCATTTAGTTAAGTGAGACATCTGGTGTGTCAAAGTGTAACGGAGTTTCCTATTGTAGAATTTTATATACAGTACAGTAATAAATCTGTTGCTTTAGCTAATAAGAATCTGATTTAATACTTTCACTGAATAGCGCTGTAAGTTTGCCTAACCTGAACTCGAGATATAGTCAAGTATATTGTATGAGTATAATACATTACATATAATATGCATATATTTATATTAGTTTCTAGTAATTTTCAAGATTTTTTAAAAAGTTAACAAATACACTTTATAACATAACCTGACTTTTGGAAATAATGTAATATTAAATGTCATTTAGATGTTCCTCTTACATATCAAGCGGAAGGAAGTCGGCAGGCTCTGAAAGTTTACTTCTACATTGATAGTTATCATTTTGAACAGCTGCCTCAACGTTTGAAAAATGGAGGAGGGTTTAAAATTCATCCTGTTCTTTTTGCACAAGGTAAACTACTTTTTTTAATACATGTACTTAAATTATGTTATCTTTATTTTTAAAAATACATGTAATTGTAGCCATCATATTTGTTTTTCCATTAATTCAAAAATTCCTTCGCAGTACCTAGGTAATGTATTTACTTCTGCGAATGTTTATTAAGGAAAGAATAACATTAGTTTTAAATATTTACCAAATAGGACTGCAACAGTATTTATAATGGAGAAACAAGACATGAGTGCTTTAAATGATACAGATAAATTAATTTGGCTCAAATAAATTATGGTAGAGCCATTAAAATTATATGGTTAAAATTTTTTTATGAGATAGAAAAAGATTGGCAATGTACACATGCAAGTTACAAAAAATTTATATTCCATTCTCAATTATGTAATCCAAGTATGTATATAATCAAATGTATATAAAATGTTTTTGGTATCATTGGGTGATTAAATTGATGATGATTTTTTATTCTTTGAGTTTTTACCCTGAGTAAAAATATATTCCTTTTATAAATAAACAAATTGTTTTGGCAAATGAACAATGAGTTTTTTTTAACTGCAATAGAAGAAATTAAGGTTAACATGAGTAAGAGTCTTTCAGTGAACTGGTTTCCAAGGAAAGATCCTGGATCTTTTTTATTTCCAGAGGCACAAATGCAGCCCCAAACTGATTAGAAGTCCAGATTATTCTAGTGTAGTTTCTTCTAGTCTATGATTTTTTTTTTTTTTAACTCATGCTGTGGTCACAAGATTATATCAATTTCTCTGAGCAGGTCCATGGAGGATTTCATTTTTTTCTTCTATTGAGTTTTCAAGAACTGCATCAGTTTTGCTGTGAAATTTTTATATTCTAATAAAAATGAGAAGAGTAGAGAAATAAAATTAATCTCTGTAACTGAAGAACAGACAGGCAAATGAAATCAAAATCGATGGCCAAGTGAAAATTCTTGTACCATATGCACATTGTAATTCTAAAAGATAGATTGTCCTTCCTTTGATTGCCATAGTTTAAAAACAATGGCTGCCTCAGATACTTGGTAAGAATACATTGAAGCAGAGGAAATTGTCAGTGCAGAGATCTTAGGAGTTTATTAGAAGGTATTTTCATTTTTTTTTTTTTTTTGGAGGACTGTGGTAGGGTCCATATAGACAATACAAGAGTCTGTAATGGAAAGAAATGGGGGAATAAAAAGAAACTGAGCAGAAATAGACCTTTGGAGCTACCTTGGGAGGATAGTTTAGCCTAAAAGGTTCTTCACTTCCTTTCCTTTACTCCTCTTTTTAAAAATTCTGCCTTTGAAATCATGACTGAGATGACAGATGGCATTTTGCATCTTTTCTAAAAAAATTATTACATTTGTGACACATCAGCCATAAATAGCTGAATATTCATACCCAACAGCAAATGTTCATAGGAAAAGGAAGAGTATTTTCCATGTAACCTCTCTTTTATAATTATGACTAAGTCTAATTAAAAAAAAAATCCCTAAATATATACTAGTTCAGTGAAAAGAGTATTGCTTTTTAAAATGTAATGGAACACTAGCTAACATTAGGTTTTAATATTTACACAGCAATGAACTATGAAAAAGCAACAGTGGAAATACTATTGCAGTTGAGGTCACAGATAGGTAAAGAAGACTGGAAAACAGCTTGTCTCATTAGAACAGTGTCAGTGATAAGGCTGCTTATTTAAAGGGGCTGCCGAAGTTCCTCTGCACTTCTGAAACTCCCATGAGGATTCATTATTAGTCGCTCTGACTATTTTCATCAGATTGAGAGAAGCCCAGGAAATTCAACACCAGCTTGAATAGAGATTACCATCTGGTAATTGAAAGTGGTGGTAAATGAAGAGATTCCAAATGGTGTCTATTCCGGAGATGGAAGTTTATTCAAAGGGTTTTAGCTTTAGGTGTACATATGTACATTATTGGTCTTTGCTAGCAAATACGAAAATTAGAAAAATGAGACGAATTTGAAAGCCTCCTGGGAAAATTATTTCTGTCAGCCCTTGTGAAGTTGTCGGTTGTACCATATACTTAGAACAGGAAGCAAACATACTGCTTTCTTCTCATTTTTCTTGCCTGAATAGACCTTTTGGCGAAGGAGGGCACTCTGACTGATGGGGCTCGCTGCAGAGATGAGACCAGCTATGAGATCAGGAATTCTAGTGCCTGAAGCAAGCAGGATACACTTTAAGGAACGTGTATCACTCAAGGGGAGACCCGCAGGAGAACAGGAATCGAGGCAGACAAAACAAGTGATACAGATTTACAAGATAAAGATCACAGAAACAGCTAAACAGGAAAGCCAGCACAGAGCATGAGCAAAATGCTAGAAGGAAAAGATCACACAAAAGCAGTCTTCTCTAAGTACTTCCTGCAGGCCAGGGAATTAACTCTGGGGGGATCCCCAAGCCCTTGATGAGATAAAGCAAGTGACTATAAACTTGGTGAAAATGGGAGTAAGGAGGATAGACAGATATTCAGGGTCACTTCCTCTGCCCATTTCCCATTGGCTTCTTTGGTTGCTGCTTCTCACTGGTTCTCAATACTGGCTGCACTTTAATCACCTTGGGGAGGTTTTAGAAAATACCCAAGCTTGGTTCCACACCAAACTGATTAAGTCAGAATCTCTGGGACATAAGGCCCAGATACCAGTATATTTTAGAAGCTTTACCAGTGATTCTTTTTTTTTTCTTTTTAAGTTTATTTACTTATTTTGAGAGATACTGAGACAGCATGAATGGGGTAGGGGCAGAGAGAGAGAGGGAGACAAAATCCCAAGCAGGCTCCACACTGTCATTGCAGTGCCCAATACGGGGCTTGAACCTACGAAACTGTGAGATTGTGACTTGAGAGCCAAAACCAAGAGTCGGATGCTTAATCGACTAAGCCACCCAGGTACCCCTTTAAGGTGATTCTAAAGTCCACCGGGAGTGAGGAAGCACAGGTCAACGTAGATTATGAAGCACTGTGCAATTATCCAGTTAATCCTTGCTTAATTAGATTGATCCATTTCACAAAGGTTCAACATTTCTAGATATGGGGAGACCGGGCGATGGGGTAGGGCCTTTTCACTTCTGCATTGTTAAGTCTTGAGGAGGCAGGCTGCCTCTAGGAGATAATGATTTCGGTGGGACAGTTTTCTTCAGCAAAGACTGAAGATTCCCTAAAGAGCTAATGGCTGAGGGCTGTCTTCTGGCAACCACAACAGCTAGGCAACAAGCCCATCCTTTCTAAAAGGGAATCTGAGTGAGCGACCTGCCATGGTCCACCCTGTACCCTCAGATCCATTTGGGTCAAGAGTAGGAGTGTCTCCTTTGTGACTCTGATGGGCTCCCTTCCTGGGGAAGAAGCATGGTAATGGGATGAGAAATAACCCCTGCTGCTGCAGCTGGTCTTGGAGCTGCCAAAGATGCCCATTTTCCCTCTTCTGTATCCATTGTGGATCATCCTTGCTCTCAGCCTCAACTTTCTGGTCCCAGTGGCATGACTAAGACTTCCATCCCCGGGGGGCCTGACCCTCCTGTTCATTCTGCCCTCTTCAGGCCAGGGTTGCTGCATTTGTCCATTTACCGTCAAATTTAGACATGGAAGTACCAAGAGGGACCCAAGTGGATTACTGGGTGCCAAACATGTTCCTTCCTGCCCTCATTATATAGCAATAGCCCTACTTCCTTATGTGTTGCAGACTATGAGTCTGGAGTTCTCTCTTGTCCGGCAAGAGAGCAGATGCAAAATCGAATATGAGAGAGGCTAATGTCCAGGAGGAGACAAGAACCCCAAACAGGGTTTTCCTCTCCGTATTTATTGAGTGCACAAGGTCGTACACACATGGTGAAAGTGAAGAAAATAAGATCTTACACACGTGGTGAAGGTGGAGAAAACAATCAGACAGTTATCATTAACTTGTGTGTGTAAGAAGCAAAGAGTCTAGGGGGCAAGTGGCGTTTGTGATCAAGGTATATGGGCATCAGATGGAAAGTAAGTTCCTGTAGGTGATACAACAAGTTGCTCGTGATCCCAGTACAATATCTTGATAGCTCACCTGGACACTTTCACCCCATGGTGGTGGCTTTCCACACTGTTTTTTTTCTAACCCATTTATATAAGTAGAACCTACTTCCCCACAATTAAGATGATCAGAGTTGACCAGCCTTGCCAAGATGGTGGTCTCTTTTCCTGGATGCCTTGGCACCAGGGGCCTACAGTGCTCAGGTGGTAACTGTAGCTGATGTTCAGTGGGACCCCTGCCTTGTCTTCTAGGGAAAGTGGGCTACTTTGGGGATCAGGACCTTTTAAACCCATGGAGCCAAAGTTTCAGGGATGGGAAGCACACATCCCTAAGTGACGCACTGGGACTGATGTTGTATTAGTTTCCCAGCCCTGCCGTAACAAATTACCACAAACTCTGTGACTTAAAATGACAGAAATTTATTCTGTCATCGTTTTGGAGGCTAAATGTATGAAATCAAGATGCCCGAAGGCCATGCTCCCTTGTAAGACTCTAAGGAAGAATCCTTCCCTAACTTTTAGCTTCTGCTGACTGTCAGAAGTCCATGGCATGCCTTGGCTTGTGACGCAAGAATTACAGCCTCTGCCTTCATCTTCACACAACCTTCTTCCCTCAATGTGTCAGTCTCTGTGTCTCTGTCCCAATAAGGTGGACACTTATAAGAACAGGAGTTGTTGGATTTGGGCCACCCTAATCCAGTATGACATCATTTTAAGTAGATGATATCTACAAAAACCCTGTATAAAAATTAGGGTCGCATTTGCAACCACCAGGGGTTAGGACTTTTGTTTTATCTTTTTGGAGGACACAGTTAAACCCTCAATAGATGCTAAGCAGGGACCTTTCTACTTCCACTCTTGGTTCCCACACCCATGTATCCTATGTACTAGGGACATGGCATCACATAAAGGTCTTTGATGTTAGTTATACTGTGCCCTAGAATATGGCATCTCTTCTTTGTAAAGTAGTGATAAGTACTTGTTTCCTGGGTCTCTTATGGTGGTTTTCCTTACACTAGATAGGACATACCATGCCAGTCCTTTCTCCACAAACACTCTTGTGTATATTTGTTTTTCAGCCCTTATGACAAAGGCTGGCACCACAAACTGTAAATGCTGACTTTTACTTCTTTATAGGGTGTCCTTCTGTTCTCAGAGAATAATTAAAATCAACCAGAAACTTGAGGATTTTCTCTTCTATTTTTTTAAAATTTTAAAAAATATTCCAGTATATAGTGTTTTCTCTTTTATACTGTTTTTATTTATTTTTGAGAGAGAGAGGGAGAGACTGAGTGTGAGCAGGGGAGGAGCAGAGAGAGAAATAGACACAAGAGTCCAAAGAAGGCTCCAGGCTCCGTGCTCTCAGCACAGAGCCCGATGTGGGGGGTCTAACCCACAAACTGCAAGATCATGACCTGAACCGAAGTCAGATGCTTAACCGACTTGAGCCACCCAGGCACCCCCAGCATTTCTCTTTTAAACAAAAGGGAACATTTTGTTACAAATATTGTCATTTTTCTAATCTGCCTTCATTCGAGTATTTTTTTTTAGAGTGTTTGCAAAACCCTACTCTGGGTCCTTTAAAAGATGAATCCCTTTGTATTCTCTGTGGGTTTTATACAGTATTTGAAATTGAAACATTAAATAACTTTTTCCCCAAATTTTTAATTAAATTCTAGTTAGTTGACATACAGTGAGTGCAACACTGGTTTCAGGAGTAGAATTCAGTGATTCATCACTTACACACAACACCCAGTGGTCATCACAACAACTGCCCTCCTTAATACCCATCACCTATCTAGCCCATCCCCCCACCCACCTCTCTCCATCAACCCTCAGTTTGTCTCTGTCTTTACAAGTCTGTCATGGTTTGTTTCCCTGTCTTCCCCTCTCCTCCAACATGGGAGTAAAATCATACAGTATTTGTCTAACTGATTTATTCACTGAGCATAATACACTCTAGCTCCATCCACATTGTTGCAAATAGCAAGATTTCGTTCTTTTTGATGACTGAGTAATATTCCATAACATGTGTATATTATGTACATATATATGTATATACACACACGCCACATCTTTTTTATCCATTCATCAGTGAATGGACATTTGGGCTTCATGTACCCCTCCAAATCTGTATTTTTGTAACCTTTGGATAAATACCTGGTAGTGTTATAAATGAAGGAACAGTTCCCAGAATTAAGATTTCCTAAATGTTAGAATCGGTCTGTAAACATGTGAGCTCACCCCTCTTTAAAGGGCAGTACAGGAAACCAATTTGACAATAAATTTCATATATTTAAAAAAATAATAATAAAAAAATTTTAAAAAATAAAGGACAGTACAACCACATGCTGGTCTCAATAGGATTGATAAAACTTGCTTTCCTCATGAAAACTGTGACCAGTTCTGAAGAATTCTGACCAACTGGGGCCGGTGCATTTGTCGTGTATTAGTTAACCACTGAAGTGTCATCATGCTGTCAGGAAAGAGTGTTAGTTTGTTGAAACAATTCTTAAAATTGTTCTTCAGATATTCTGTATTTTTCCTGGTCAGTCCCTTTCTTGGAAAAGCCTTGAAAGGTATTTTGAGTGAGTAGAAATTCAGTTCATTTTCAGTCTTAGAATAATTTAATTTCCATTTTCCTGACCGCCTAAGTTTGATGGGATGATTTGCTTCCTCAAATTCGGAAGGGGTAGAAGGAAAACAAGCAAACAAAGAAACTCATATTTTCAATACTGCTTTTAATTAAATGCTATTAAATATTTATTCAACCAAATATGTCAATACTACTAAGAAATATATTGTTCTTTAGATAGGAATTAAGGAAACTAGACAAGCAAATGCTGACAAGAGGCCAAACTTGGAAATTTGGACATTATTATGTATTTAACATACTTTTGCTGAGTGTAGAAATTGAATTTGGCAAAATATTATCCCATTTTCTTGTATTTATAACAATAAATAACCAAGGTATTCATCTAAAATTGAGAATGTTTTTCTCCTTCCTCTTCTTTGCTATACAGTTTAGTTTTTAAATATAGAACTCCTCTTTTGTCATTGTTCATTTCCTCACAACCCTACACATCTGCCATAACATTTTGCTGAGACTCGGCAAAATTGTCATACATTTTCCCCATTTTTAAAAAAGTTCTGTGTAATTGTTAATTTTATCTGTTGTTAATTTGGAGATATTACCAAGGAATGTCATAAAAATGCCAGTTTGTTTTTAGATGGCAATAAGATTTTAGAGTAGGACTGGACATTCTGGCCAAAACTGAGCCATTAAGAACTTTATAGGGGCACCTGGGTGGCTCAGCTTGTTAAGTGTCCGACTCTTGACTTCAGCTAGGTCATAATCTCATGGTTTGTGAGTTCAAGCCCTTCATAGAGCTCTATGATGACAGTGTGGAGCCTGCTTGGCATTCATTCTCTCTCTCTCTCTCTCTCTCTCTCTCTCTCTCTCTCTGTCCCTCCCCACTTGTACACACGTGCTTGCTCTCTTTTTCTCTCAAAATAAATAAATAAACTTTACAAAAAAATTGCTAAAAAAACCAACAAAAAATGACGTTTGTAAAAATTAGACCCCAGGTGTTTTCTTATTCATCCCACCCCACCCCTGACTGCTACTTTCCCTGTTGCTCCCTCCTACCATACCCTTTCCAGTCTTTCTGATCTTAAATCACAAATTGAAGTGTCCTTGCATGGACCCTCCTCTTAGTTCCCAAAACTTCCTGTTTGGCTAAGCACACTCATGCATAATCTATATCTCCTGGAAATTGAATTAGATATTGCCTGTGGGGCATTGGGCATGTTGCCTAATATATAAAACACAGTGAGTAAATGAAAAGAATAGTCATGGGTTCTCTTAATGCTATTATTTCATTTATTTATTTCCCAAGAATCATAGTTAGTAAGTACTCTTATTTTCCATTTCACAAATGAGGAACCTGAGGATCTTGGATTTTAATTAACATGCTTGAGGTCACACAGCTACTAAGGAGTGGAAGTGGTGGTTTTACTTCAATGCAAAGATTTTCATTATTAGCTCTACAACTAATAAGAGGAATTCACATTGAAGGATGACTGAATCCTCTGAATATTTGCCTCTCACAAATAACATCTCATTAATGGAAGTGAACATGGCATTTATGTGAGGATTGTTTTATCGGGAAGACTTCCTTTTCTTTCTTGTGTGTATTCAGGGCCAGAAGCTTGCTGAACCACTTGCAAATATTCTAATTAATGCAGAACTCATAAGGAAAAAAACACGCAATCCTTGAAACAAGCTCCCAGATTTGATATCATGTAACTGAAGCAAATGTAGTCAGCATTCTCATTAATTTTCCATAAGTGTTTTTCTCAATTATAGGCCAATAATGCCATTTTTTAAATTTCAAATTGAGCAATACTCTAAAGATTTGTTGTTTCTTCAGTGCTGTGGAAATCTGACTAGTTGAGAAAGCAGCACAGCAAAAATTAGCAATGAACTTGCTGGGATTGGCACTGGGTATTATATGTAAATGATGAATCACTAACTACTCCTGAAACTAATATTACTCTATATCTTAGCTAACTGGAATTTAAATAAAAGCATGAACCATTAAAAAAAGTTAATAATGAGTTTCCTATTTTTGTCCCCAAAATGGTGATACGTTTCTGTCAATTTGAAGAAATGTATTATTTAATTTAGAAGCTATTGTATTTAGCAGTTTGAAAGATTATTTTTTTTTATCAATTTTGAAACAGTCTGCTGAAAACTGAGGTTTATCAGTGGCAATAATCTCAAGGGGAAATAATTTAAATTTCTAAATTGGATCCATTGCCATTCCTGTTGCTGGCAACCTCTCTGTAGGAGATGTTGTATTTCTAGGCACTTCCTTGTGATTCATTTCTTCTGCAAAAGGTTAGAAGTGCCATCACATAAAGTTTAAAGGTAAAAGAAATAACTTGAGGCACCTGGGTGGCTCAGTCGGTTAAGCCTTCGACTTCGGCTCAGGTTATGATCTCATGGTTGGTGAGTTTGAGCCCCACATGGGCTCTGTGCTGACAGCTCAGAGCCTGGATCCTGCTTTGGATTCTGGGTCTCCCTCTGTCTTTCTCTGCCCCTCCCCCACTAGCGCGTGCGCGCATGCGTGCGCTCTCTCTCTCTCTCTCTCTCTCTCTCAAAAATGAATAAATAAGTATTAAAAAAAGAAATACTTAACCAAAAATGTTAGTTAAGAAAGAAATCCATATTAACCAAAAGATGTTTAAAATTAATGGAAAGTTATATATATGTTTATGTTTATTAACTAAATTAAACATTGTAGTAAAGCTAGTATTCTAAGATTATCTATGCTTCTGATTTATTACACTAATATTTCATGATTTAACTGCAACTACAAGAGAATGTGAATAGACACGGAGAGCAGAAGTTTCAGCATTTTTACTCCTATGTATGTTAATACACAGTTCTGCCTCTCATACATATGCACGTATATATGCAATGTACATAGGTATGTGTGTGTATGTACATATATATATATATATATATATATATATATATATATACATTTGTGTGCTTATCTATATAAATATGTGAAGTTTGAGTTTAGCTTCACAAAGAATGTATATAAAATGTTTTAAAAGTAGAAGACAATTTAAATTACAAATTATCTTTGCCAACTTAGATATAATCACCAAATGTTTGATATTTATTTTTAGAGCAGAAGAATGATTTTCATTCAGTTTTGGACTGGTGAAAGATAGTTTCTTGCATGTGTGGTCATATTCAGTGTTTTAAATACATTTACTAATAATCAGTAAGATTAAAGTAAATGTGGAGAAACTGAGTTATAAAATCACGTTAGGGGCGCCTGGGTGGCGCAGTCGGTTAAGCGTCCGACTTCAGCCAGGTCACGATCTCGCGGTCTGTGAGTTCGAGCCCCGCGTCGGGCTCTGGGCTGATGGCTCAGAGCCTGGAGCCTGCTTCCGATTCTGTGTCTCCCTCTCACTCTGCCCCTGCCCTGTTCATGCTCTGTCTCTCTCTGTCTCAAAAATAAATTTAAAAAATTAAAAAAATAAAAAATAAAAAAATAAAAAAAATAAAATCACGTTAAAAAGTAATTTACTTGTTTACACAGCACTGGAGAGCATGGAAGGGTATTATTATAGAGACAATGTTTCGGTGGAAGAATTTCAAGCCCAGATAAATGCAGCCTCATTGGAAAAAGTCAAACAATATAACCAGAAACTCAGGTATGTAATCTTTCAGTTTTTTTTAAAGTAAGAAGGTAAGTGTTTGTGTTTTGACAAGAGCAGAGCAATAGAGGTCTTGACATACTCGTTATTAAATGATTGATGATGATACTCCTTCTGATATGATGTCTTTTTATTTAAGGTTTAATATTTCAAATATTCTAACAAGTACACTTTTTGAAAATAAAATCGAAAAACAGTGTTTGAAAATTTTCATGCTATTGTCTTAATTGCTGAAGAAGATCAAAAATTAAATATTTATTAGATCAGCAGCAGGGAGGGAAAAAGCATTGATATTTTATAGTGGTGTCCCCTAGGAGGTTTCAGTGAATTAGGGGCAAATAAAATAGGGCTCCTTTATGTACCATTAAACACCTGGCATCCTGACAGTGAGAGAAGAACGTGGTTAACACAGAAGCTATGTCACAGCATGTACTTGGTATTGGAAAAATATCTACTTTCAAATACATATATTAATGTTTCGATTTTGCTGTTTTCCCCCCTCTAAAAATAGTGTTACTGGCAAAATAACCAATGGCAGGGAAGATTAGTCACAGTAAGTGAAAGGGAAATGTGTTACAATTCAAACTTTAACTTTCAACAAATTATTAGCATATATAACTCCCTCTTACCTGATGAATTATTCTGCGAAGAGATTATCTTTTTAAATTACTTACAGATTACAGCTTTTATTTTTAAGAGAAAAAATACTCTTGTTCTACCTTAAGCCTTAATGATTCAAAAATCGTTTTTATATTATATTTTATTTCGTATTACATTATAACTGTTATAACATTTTTTTGGTTTTGTCCACAATATGGCGAGACTATGAAGATAAATTAATTCCTAAAATTCCTGACAGGAAGAGGTATTCGTTCTCGTCGTATGAACGAAGGGTAGGCTCTTTCACCACAGATGCTTTCTCTTGCTTCCCCTGCCTCACACAGTCCCTTTCCGTAGGTTCTTTACTTTTCTTCCGTCACGTTAATCACTTCTGAAGCTCTCAACCTCAAAACCCCCAGTATCTTTTTGGCTTCTCATTTTCTCTTCCTTCCTAAAATATAGTTGGAGATCCTGATGAGTCTGACAGAAATGTCTCTTGGACTGCCCCCACTTTACTCTCTCATCTAGGTCACTGTTTCTCAAAGACATATAATGTACTGACTCCTTTCACAAGAAAAAACAAACAAAAAAGTTCATCTTAAATTCTTAAATGGTGTGTCCACTGAGTAACACTGCCCAGTCTTGGTCAATCTGACCAATCTCCTGTCTCTAAGACCCCATGTTGTTTTAATCTCAGGATTTTGCTTCCAGATAATAATTTTAAGTTATCTATCTTACTATGTCACTCTTCTTGCTCAAAAGATTTGGTGATTTCTTATTGTCCCCCAAAGGACTCACAACCTCCTTACACTGGCAGTCAAGATCTTTCATGACTTGACCTGAGATTTCTTTTCTCCGCCTGTGCTCCAGCCATGCTGTACTCTCCTTATATCCAGTCATGCACCGTAGTCTCCTTGCTCCATGACTTTTCACCATCCACCTAGCATCTGGTCTTCCATCTCCAGCCGCTTATAAAGCTACTATTCCAATGATTCAATGTCCAGCTCTAGTATGCTCTTCTTAATAAAATATTTTTCTTTTATTATTGGGCTAGGATGAGGCCTGGGCATTAGACTGTCTAGAAGTCTCCTAGGAGTTTCTGATGTGCAGCTGGAATTGAAAACCAATTCCCTACATCCCAGAGTTCTGTTTATAAAAAATATTTTATACTACTTTTTTTCCTTAAGTTTATTTATTTATTTTGAGAGGGGGAGAGAGGTAGGGAGAGAGGGAATCCCAAGCAGGCTCCACACCTTCAGCATGGAGCTCGATGTGGGGCTCAAACCCACGAACCATGAGATCATGACCTGAGCTGAAACCAAGAGCCAGATGCTCAACTGACTGAGCCCCCAGGTGCCCTAGATTCCAGAGGTCTCAAAGGATGACCCCCCAGGCCAGCAATGTCAGTGCCATCTGCAAACTTGTTAAAAAAAAATCTTAGGTAGACCCAGCAGTCTGGGTTATAATAAGCCTTGCAGGTGATTCTCACACACACTCAAATTTCAGAAGCACTGCCCTTGGCTAAATAAATGTCCAACCACTCTGCCAGTCTTTCATTTTACTTTATTTATGACTACTATGGAATTCTGTTTTTCTCCCTGATGATGCCGTTATGTGTATAGATCTCTCATCTTTATTTTATGATTAGCTCTTTAAGATGAGGGATACACTGGGGCTCCTGGGCAGCTCAGTCAGTTGAGCATCTGGGGCTCAGGTCATGATGTCATTGGTTCGTGAGTTTAAACCTGCTTTGGGCTCTGTGCTGACAGCTTAGAGCCTGGAGCCTGCTTGGGATTCTGTGTCTCCTTCTCTGTCTGCCGCCCCGCTGTGCACTAGTGTTCTGTCTCTCTCTATCTCTCTTTCTTTCTCTCAAAAATAAATAATAAAAAAAAAAGATGAGGGATACATTTATCTTGGTGTTTCCCATGGTGTCTGTCAAAGTATTTTGCATAAGAAGTTCTCCAAAATGTATGTTGAGTTGCATGAAATTATTTAGATACAACAAGCCAGAGAGAAGTGGGGATGTCACCTAACATTCATGCCCCTGTGGATCTTTGTATTTTTAACCAGAATTATAATGGATACTCACATATAACAGGTACCTGATGTTTAAGATTTTTTATGAAGATAAACAATATGTGTATTAATGCATGCTATCCTCTTCAAATAAAACATTTTCATGTATCTTTTCTAGAGAAAACATTTTCAAAAGCACAAACCCCTCAGGACTAATTGGTGCTCTTGTCAGTAATTAGCTGCTATATATCCTATTTGTTGCATATTAGATTTCCTTTGCACAGGAAGACAATTATTTTCCTCTTTACTTCCAGTAATGCCTTCTCTTCCTGCCTATTTCTTGAATAAGGCTGTTAATTTCTTCCTTAATTTTTCCTGTTACTTTGTAATCATAAATACTCTGAAACTACTCTTGGGCAATCTTTTTTTGGTTTTGGGGGCTACAGACCAACGTTGACCATTTCTTTAAAGGGGCTGTTACTATCCTTTGTAGAAAAATAACCCCCAGGTGTCTCTAGTTCATTATAATCCAGAGCCTTTTGAACACTTTCACTGAAAACCATATCATTCTTGATGTTACTTTGTTTATTTGCTAATTAGACCTCAGAAAAGGCCTTTTTTTTTACAACAAACCAACAAACATAAATAAATGAACTAGTGTTTTTTTTAGAAAGCATTCTTTAGATTACAAGTTTCAGAAACCAAACTCAAACTGGTGTAAACAAAATAATGCATTGGCAAATGTAACAGGTATATTCAAGGCATGTGGCGCTGGCTGCATTAGGCACAGCTAGATCCAAGGATATGGTCTTGGGTGGGGGGCGCGGCTTTCTTTCCCTGTCTCTTAGTACTTTTTTCCTCTGTGTGGGCTTCATTGTTGTTACACATTTGGGTAAAGATGGTCACTGCAGACCAGGGTTGCAGTCAAAGAAGAGAATGTGTCCACCCCCCTGTTACTCCTCCACAGAGAGTTCCACCAAAAGTCCCGAGGAGGCATTCATTGGCCAGACCCAAGTCACGTGCCCATTCTTGGGCGGGCTCAGCATCACAGAAGTCCACACCAATCAGCTGTCACAAAAGGAACAAAGTAAGGATGCTCGACAAGAGGGAATAATGGATTTCATTCTAGTTATAGTCTCTAGAACAACAAAGAACAGGTGCAAAAATTTACTACTTTAAAGATGATGATAGCCATAATACCTACCAATTTTTAAGAATATATTGAGTCGGTCACAATTCTAGGTGAGTTATGTGGATTATTTAACAAAACTGGTAAGTTCCATATTATCATTTCCATGTTAAGGGAAACTTATACAAGTTTACCCAGATAATAAGTAGTAAAATCAAAATTTAAATCACAGGCCTTTTTTCTCTAATTTAGAGTCTATACTATTTGTTCTGTGTTAGGCTGGCTTAGTGACTGGAGTGAACATAATATGCTGAAAACAAATTCTCTGTTACTAAGTTTTGGTGTCCGGTACTATCAAGTGCCCCCAATTGCTCTGAGTTTGTACCATCAACTGTTCATTCAGTGTCCATGAAGTTTCCCTTTTCATGAAATTGAAAAAAACAGAAAATGAACAAATGAATCCATAAACAAATTATTGGAGATAGTCAACAGTTCAATGAAGAACTAAACTATGGTAACTAAAACAAGTTGCCATACTAGGAGGTCGGTCATGTAGAGGAGGTAGTTAGGGATGACTTAATTATTAGGTGGTATTTGAACAGAAGACTGAATCAAAAGGAGACAGCCTTGCCAAAATCGGGGGGAAAGTCTTTCTCAAAACTGTGAACTGATGTACATAAATCATGAGAATTAACTTATCATGTTTGAAGAAGACAAAGAAGGCCAGGAGGATTCTAGTCATTAAGAAGGATGATGCATGAGGGTGCCTGGGTGGCTCAGTCAATTAAGCATCCAACCTCAGCTCAGGTCATGGTCTCACAGTTCATCAGTTTGAGCCCCACATCATACTCCACGCTGAGAGCATGGAGCCTGCTTTGGATCCTCTGTCTCCCCCTGTCTCTGCCCCTTCCCCCATGCTCTTGTGCTCACTCTCTCTCTCTCTCTCTCTGTCTCTCAAAAATAAATATTAAAAAAAAGAAGGATGATGTATATTGAGAGATATTTGTAGAGACCTGGTTATGTAGGGCTGTGGGCCATTGTAAGGGGTGTAGATTTTATTGTAAGTACAATCCAGGAGTCTTTGGAAAGTTTTTATTTAGTGACTGTTGTCCATTTGTATCTCATATTTCTGTTGCAAATAATATCCAAAATGGTTGAAGCTTCCGTGAGGCGGTAATTCATTACCAGCAGGCTGCTCTGGCCCTTCTTGTTCGAGTTTCTGTAGGAATACAGATCAGCCAATGCACTTGGGGGGTCTTTGCCATATGCGTGATAACCCTGATGCTGGTTGCCTAAAAACACCCTGATTTAGCTGTTACCCCCTATGAACAAGGTAGAGGCAGCAGAAATGTCTAATAGCTGTGTCTAAAATATACCCTCCAATGCCAAGTCAGACAAAGTTCTTGACTGATTTCAACCTGATTATTAGGAAATAATACCATGTAACGTCTCCCTGATGTCTTCTATGATTTTCTCAAGCCCACTGAGGCAACTTGTGGAATGGGAGAAGATATTTGCAAATGACATCTGAAAAGGGTTAGTGTACAAAATATTTATTAAAAATGTATGAAAGAATTTATAAAACTCACACCCAAAAAAAGCCCAAATAATCCCCTTAAAAAATGAGAAGACATGAATAGACATTTTTCCAAAGAAGACATCCAGATGGCCAACAGACACATGAAAAGATGCTTAACATTACTCATCATCAGGGAAATACAAATCAAAACCACAATGAGATACCACCTCCCACTAATCAGATGGCTAAAATTAACAACACAAGAAACAACAGGTGTTGGCAAGGATGTGGAGAAAGGGGAAGCCTCTTACACTTTTGTTGAGAAGGCAAACTGATGCAACCACTCTGGAAAACAGTATGGAGGTTCCTCAAAAAGTTTAAAATGGAACTACTCTGAGATTCAGTAATTGCACTACTAGGTATTTATCCAAAGGCTACAAAAATACTGATCCAAAGGGGTACATGCACCCTGATGTAGATAGCATCATTACCAACAATAGCCAAATTATGGAAAGAGCCCAAATGTCCATCGACTGATGAATGGATAAAGTTGTGGTATATGTATTTACAATGGGATATTACTCAGCCGTCAGAAAGAAAGAAATCTTGTCATTTGCAATGATGTGGATGGAGCTAGAGAACATTATGCTCAGCTAAGTAAGTCAATCAGAGAAAGACAAGTACCATATGATTTCACTTATATGTAGAATTTAAGAAACAAAGCAAATGAACATGGGGCAGGGGAAAGAGAGACAAACCAAGACTCTTAACTATAGAGAACAAACTGAGGGTTACTGAAGGGGAGGTGGCTGTAAGATGGGTTAAACAGGTGACGGGTAATAAGGAGAGCACTTACGATGGATGAGCACTGGGTATTGTATGGAAGTGCTGAATCACTAACTTGCACACCTGAAACTAGTGTTACACTGTATGTTAACTAACTGGAATTTAAATAAAAATTTGGAGAAGAAAAAAAAAGAAATAAATAATAGCATGTAAAGTGTTTGACTCTGAAATTCTAATCAAGAAATTTAGGAGGAAGGGCAATCTTCCTTCCTACCTTCAACATCCTCATGCTATTTTATTCTCTGTCTTCTACCTCAGGCTTTCCTTTTTATTCCCTCTGGCCATGAGCCATCTTCCCCATTAGCATCATTTTTTCCTGCCCTACATAATTATAATTTATCATTACCAAACCCTTTCATTTTGATGTATCCTGCTTATTGGCAAAAAATACCGCACTGCTTGGTGACCAGTGAGACAAAGTGTAATATAAATGTGAACAATATTTTGTGTATTTAAGTACTCCTTTCAGTTTGAGGGGGTCTAGATAATTATTTTTTAAATACTATTTTCAGTATAAAGTCAACAGTAAAATATAACAAAAATAAAAGGAAGCAAGTTGTATATTAGTTATTGAGATCATGTATTATGTTTGTGAAGTGATAGCTTTAGACTGAATTTTTTTAGGGCTTATAATCTTGGATATCTAAATGTAAATTCATCTCTTTAGAGAAATAAGGCAAGAAAAATTTTTAAAGCATATATTCTCTTAAGGTATACCTCTGTGGATAAAGAATTTTCTTTAAGGAAAGCAAGTTTTTTTTAAAGCCAAAATGTATTTTATATAACAAGCAGAAGGAAAATGGATATCTTATTTTTGTTGGGAAAAAAATGCTATGCGAATACCAATCTCAATGCCATATATTTTGACCAATTTTTTCAACTGAGAAATGCCCGGCGAGAAGTATGTATGTGTTTGTGTATCCCCATGATAGCACCTCCACGAAATGTGTCATTTCTCTCTACCTCTGAGGAAGAAAAATGTCAGTGAATATGTTCTCCTGGCATAAGATAGATATGAAGGGTGGCATGGACTCACTGCCATTTTATGTCTTTAAGTACAGCTATCAAACAGCCTAAGAAAATAAAGAACATTGGGACCTAAGCCTTTACACCCCATCTGTGCTTATAAGGACATACCCTAATTCCTATTTCTTTCTTCCCTCAGAGCCTTCAACCCATAAAACACTATTTCCTAGTCCTTGTTTAGATAGCCAAAAGTATATCCAGGCTTGAAATGGAATATTTTGGTTGTTCTATCAATAGAACTGTGGAAGCTACCTTAAATCAACAGGAATATGGATTTAATAAAATCTGAGAGAGACAGTAAGAGAGAGAGGAGGGAGAGCAAGAGAGACAGACAGAGAAAACACTGAATAGAATTTAAATAATGCCTTTGTCCTACAATTGTTTTTCTTTATAAAGCTGCAGCTTCTAGAGTTATTAGGTGATGTGATTTCTTTTTTGATTAACTGGAAATATTCCAGATGAATATTTATCTCCTCTGTAGCAGTTACATATTTGTTTTTCATTCTGTTCTTCAACCAAATTTCATTTTTTAATATTTTAGATGCAACTATATTTCTGTTTCTCTAAGACAAGCTGTAAACTAAATGTGTATATTCAATTTTTTTCTATTTTCAGATTATGAATACAGTTTCCAGGCTGTAAATTTTGTTTCATATTAGAAGTGATTCTTCAATAGCAGGAGAAAACATCTAAGTCTACAAAAAATTTGAATTCATTTATATGACTTAAGCATTTTCTAGACTCCTTTTCTATATATGATATGTATACAGGATTTAACATGTACAGAATATAAGTTATACTTAAGTGCCAGATTCTCACACAGTGTAAATCTAAAGAAACTGCTGGACATTTATTCGACAAATCCAGTATGCCCACCAAGTACCAGGGACAGCGCTTCACATTGGGGGAATCATAGTAGACAAGATTGCAGCCTTCCAGGAAAATTTTGCCTGTGGGTTATGATAAACATGAAAAAAAATTTTACTAACAATTTATAGCAATATGTAAAAAACTTTGTAGGGAATGTGTAAGGTGCTATGCAAGTGTGTAAGAAGGGAATCAGTCTTAATTGGATGGGAAGATGGTTGAAGGTTTCAGGAATGAATGATTTGAGGAAGTGACATTTATGCAGAGATCTGAAGGAGGAGTTGGACTTGCAGTGTTTAGTGGGCAGGAAATGAGAGATAAAGGTGTGCAGAAGGGGTATTTCCTAGCAGAGGGAATAGCATGTGTAAAAATCCTGAAGGGGGAGGCAGAAATTATTAGTGTATGGAGGCTGGAATTCAAGAGGGAGAGGGGTGTGAGACAGTTGTGTGAAAAGAATCCCTTCTGTACTTCCTTCACTAACAGTTCTTCCTCAATTTCTTTTAAGCCAGCTGTCGCCCAGGGCACGCTTTAGCTCAGTTTCCATGTGTTGAAAGAGTATAATTATTTAAGACCCGTCTGAAATTTATCTTCCTGCAGGAAGCCTTCAGTTATAGCCTTAGCTGAAATTAATCACTTTCTTTTTTAAAACTTAACAACTTCTTTGATTTCATTTGTTTTATTTTGACTTGAGGGTTATTTACCTGCCTTGCTCAATACATATGAGGGCAACAAGGTCTTAGTTCTCCACTGTGCTTGGTACATAGTAAGCACCGTAAAAATGGTTGAATTGAATTGGAAATCAGGTTAACTGTAATATAATGGTCTTCTATTTTTGTACAATTAACATTTTATTGAATTTATTCCAGTCTCCAGTCTACTTCTTTTTATATCCAAAAAATGTAGGGCCATTTGAAGGGTACAGATGCTGACTCTGTTGGAGACTTCTCTCAAGAAACTCATCAGCATAGCCAAGGTTCATAAATTTCACATGGGACAAGAACAGATAAGTTGAAATTACAATGACACTTTTGAGAACAACATATCATCTCTTCTTTATTTGAAAAATACTGTAATTCTATTAAACTTTGCCATCAGTAACTTCTGAGAATGTGATACGACTGAATATATATTTATGCATCTAGGTTTTAATTTATCTGGACTGTACTTATTCTTGTCTGTATTCAGATGAGTTCATTGTTCTTGAGAAGTTGTAATTACATCTAATTATTTTTATGTTATGTTAAGGGAATTTTTAATGCAATTTTTTGATAAGGGCAGCAAATGAGATTAGGATTAACTATGTGTTTTCACATTTTTATAAGTCCTTCATTGTGATAATATTTATCAAGGATGAATAGATCTTTTGGATGACAAGTAGAAGCAGATCATCTTTAAAATCATCTTTTAAAAATATTTTATTATTATTACTATTTAATTTTTTAATTTATTGCCAAGTTAGCTAACATACAGTGTATACGGTGTGCTTTTGGTTTTGGGGGTAGATTCCCATAATTCATCGCTTACATACAACACCCAGTGCTCATCACAACAAGTGCCCTCCTCAATGCCCATCACCCTTTCCCCCCTTCCCTGCCACCCCATCAACCCTAAGTTTGTTCTCCTCATTCAAGAATCTCTTATGTTACCTCTCTCTCTGTTTGAAACTGTTTTTTCCCCTTCCCTTCCCCCATGGTCCTCCAGAATCTTTGAAGAGAATTCTCTCTATCTCAAAGTTAAAAAAAAAAAAAGAAAAAGAAAAAGCTATTGTTTTCATCAAAGCAAAGGGAAGATCAAAGTTCCTTTTCCTTTTGCTCAGAATTTCCTTCGGAATAAGTGAGAGTTGAAAGTGTCACAAAGAAAATCAGTGTACCCTGAAGAATCAGTTAGGGAAATATACTCTGTGAGGAAGAATTTGTCAGTGCTTATGGAAGCAAGATTGATTTTTATTTTTAACCCTGCTGACATTTCTAGCTCATCACAAGGACAGTCTTTAAAAATTATATTCAAGGCATTCTAGTCAAGCTCTTTCAGTGATTTGTTTCCTATTGCTTTTGTTCAGTTCCTTTTTGCTGACATTTCATACTTCTTTTGCTTGGTGGATGTACCATAAGGTGGTGAATGATTGAGTATAAGTTACCCATTCAAAGCTTTGTCCCTACAGCAGTCAGGACATTTAGTGTGGGCCTAGAGCTTTTCATTCAGAAGACATAATCATGACTTAAAAGGAATTAATGTGGATTTAAGGAGATCATGATTTGTGTGAAGAATAGAACATTATGTTTATAAAATTAGCTGTCTAGTTACATGGACCACCCAACTTCAACTGAGGGCAAAATTCTACCTTCTATAGAATTTTATCTTCTATAGTTTGTGACATTCTGTTGGTCATTCAGGAAGAAAACCGAATATATTTTTGCTTGGTTTTTGCTAATTTCAGCCAGAATGACTCTAATTTACTAAATTGCTTTGGCCATTTCCTATCCATCTTTCCTGGCACACCTCAAAATTCACCCCTGCAAGAGGTCTTCCCACCTCCCCTGAGTTAGTTAACATTTATCACATCATGCATTATGTATCTGTTTCTCCTTTTCACTTTGTCTTTTTCTTTTATCATTGCTGATAAGGTACCTATTAATAGATGACTAACAAGTGTTTGTATGTGTGAAAATTTGGGGCAACCAAATCAGGACGCAGAATATAAATGGTGGTGGGTTCCTGACTGACATCATGATGACTTCAACAGAATATTTGGAGAATGGGATGGACTGTAATGTCGCTGTTGAACGGGTCTTCCTAGCCACTCCCATTCTGTTTTGAGAATATTCTTAATGGTTCAGTAGTATTTATCGTGCACTTATACACAAGTGCAGGAATGTGTATAGCATTAAGAATACAGAGATAAACCAGACAGTATGCTCTTGAGAATCTGAGGGGAGAGGAAGAGTGAATGTGGTAGATAGGCTATTTTGAAATACCCTACTAAAACCATGGGGGAGGGAACAGGATGCCCAGAAACACAGACTAGGAGCACGTAGAAGAGACTAAGGAGCTCAGGATGGGGTAGTTCTGACACAGGACGGCTCCTGAGCCAGGTGAAGGAGGGGAGGGAAGCTTTCTCAGTGAGAGGGACCATTATGAACAGAGACATTGCAGAACCATAATGGGGCAATACAGCAGGCAAGGCTGGAAAGAGACAGGAGGCGTGGTCAGGAGGGGGACCAGAGATGCCAGCTGAAGAGCTTAAGCTTAAGCATGTAATTGGGGTGCTTGTGAGTTCTAAGCAGCACAGAGGGGAGCCACTGAGGGGTTGCATTTGAAACTGAGCACCTTGGTGGTACCATTGAAGATAAGTTAGGGGTGAGAATAAGATTAGAATCAGAAAGCTTGGTTAGAAAGCTACTAAAATAGTTCTGGCAAATGATATTAACCCTAAGAAGATAAAAATGGAGATGGAGAGGAAGGCATAGATTTTAGAAATATGTGGAAAGTAAGTAAAAGGTTTTCCTCACCGAATACATATAGGGGGGTTGGAGATACACTGGATTGGACACCTGGATCATTAGTTGATATAGTGAGGAAACAAGAGGAGAAGCTTCTTCAGGATTGAAAGTGGCAACATACTAAATTGATTTGGATTTCATATGGAGGATTGACATTCAAGAAGCTCTCTATCCACTAGGCTGGAGGCACTCACATAGAAGTAAATAGTTAAAAGCAAACTAATGCTTGAGATTTCCCAGGTGATAGTACCATACATACATTGAACTGCTCAAAGTCAGGCAACTGGCAATGAGGGGCAAAGGCTCAAACTAGATATTTCCAGCTCCAAAGAGTACGCTTTTGTTACAGTGCTCCATTGATTCTCCGAGGTAGCAAATGATCTCAGTATTAATGTGTGTGGCTTCAGGAAATGATTTAATGCGAGTTTAATTACTTACAATTAAAGAGTTAAGTACAACACAAACATGTGAAATCTTCTTTGAAAAAAAAAGGGAGAATTTTGAAGTGACAAGGAGCATTCTGGTTTGTTTTCTCTGCAAAGGGATGTGTCCATAGCTGTAGGACTAGAAAAGAAGATATGACAAAGACCAGAAGGGAAGAAAAAGGCAAAAGGGACTAAAATAGTTGAATCTTATTGCTACTTGAAAACGAAAGGAAGTATCTCTAGAGAATCAAACTCACTAATGTAGTTTTGCCCTTGTAATGAATGCACCTTGTCAAATATTACATACTGTCAAGGAAGGAGAATTCATCTGCATGCATACATTTTAAAAGCCATAAAAATGCATTATCAGCCATGTTCTTTGCATCAAATTTCAAAGTAAAGTATTGAAATATATATTATGTAATATTATACAAAAAATATATAATTAAAATTATATAATTATAATAATGATACATTATAATTAAAGATAAAATATTTTAGTAGAATAATACTAACTTAGGATATTTTCATTTGTCTATTCAGATTAAGACTAGTTATGCAAAATTAAATGCCTATAGTTTTGTTCCTTTCATAGCATATCTCATACAATTGTGTATACATTAATAAGTTAGCAGCTTCTTAGATACACTTCAGTTTGTATAAACTTTGAACTTCACCTACTTGAGACATCAGTGAACTCAGATATAAAATTAGACACATTCAGAAAACACAATGGAAGTCTTAAGATCTAATGTCTTTAGATCTAATGACATTCATTGCATTTCCTATAAGCCAAATGAGAAAAAAACAAATATTCTTTAAAAAAAATTTTTTTTTAATCTTTATCTTTGAGAGAGACAGAAAGAGAGACCGAGTACGAGTGGGGGAGGAACAGGAAGAGAGAGGGAAACACAGAATCCAAAGCAGGGTCCAGACTCTGAGCTGTCAGCACAGAGCCCGACATGAGGCTGAAACTCACAAACCGTGAGTTCATGACCTGAGCCAAAGTCAGACGCTTAACCAACTGAGCCACCCAGGTGCCCCAGAAATATTTTTTAGTGTTTATTTATTTATTTTGTGCATGTGAGGAGCAGAGAGAGGGGGAGAGAAAGAATCCCAAGTAGTCTCTGTGTTGTCAGTGCAGAGTCCAACTCGGGGCTTGATCTCATGAACCATGAGATCATGTCCTGAGCCAAAATCAAGAGTTGGACACTTAACCGACTGAGCCATGCAGGCACCCCAAAAACAGAAATATTCTTAATAGACTAAGTGACACTTGGGCCATAGGACAAAGAATTTTGGTTAGTTTAAGTAAATATGGGATTTCTGCACTAATATGAATAAGAAGAAACAGAGGGCTACTGATCTTGGAATTGTCTTTTTCATTAATATACCAGAAGATGGAGAGTCAGTTAAACCTGGATTCCAATCCTCCCTCTTCCCTTGACTAGTTGTATGACTTACAGCAAATTGTTAATAACTCTGAGCCTTGATTTCCTTCTTTATCCACTGGAGATAGTGATGCTTCATCAGCTGTTGTATTACCTGAGAGGAGGTTTGTACAGTCTTCATTATTTACTTAATGTAAAGAGTAACAAATATCATATCTGTAGGAAACCCATTGGTTTCTCCAAGGTCCTCTTGTGTTGGGGCAGCTGACCTTACCGCCCAATGTGGGAGGAAGGAAACTGTCTCCCAATGAGACAGAGAGGGAACTTGCCTAAAATAGCTATGCACAATGGAGCCAGAAGAGCCTTATTTGTGCACAGAAATACTCCTGAGAATAAACCAGATAACTGTATTCGATTTCACCCCGGAAAACTAAGAGGATAAGAGGCAATGGTGGAAAACTATCCAGAAGGATGTCTAGCCTCTGCTGTGCTTCCAGTCCTGGATTGAACCCAAAGGCAGAAAAGATGGCTGCCCAGTTCTGGTGTGGACAAGATGGCAGAACACTTCTAAACACCTTCAGTGATAGTAATAGAAGCAGGAACTTTTTATACACTGCGTAATTAAAAACTAAATGGAAAGTATGGCATTCAGCTCTGCCTTACTACAATCTTGAATGCTACCAGATTCTTTAGGCAGGTAGTAAAGACTTGCTGGTAAAGCCATTCTTGTTATTCTGCAATCAAAAATAGAATTTATGAGTGAAATTGTGATTTCCCCATATTCAATGTCTTTATGTATACTTTGAACAACACTGCATATACTGATATTTAAAGCTTTTAATGTGAGAAATGAGCTAGTTTCTTGCTTAGTAACTAATCTAGGTTGGAATGTCAGTGTAGTTTGCAGGGGAAGATGTACACCTAAACTCTTTCTTTGCCTGTTTTAATACACAGTAGAAGAAAACCAATCTCGCAGAGATATGCTGATGGAAAGAGAAGACAAGATTTAAGAGGAATTTCTTAACAAAAATCCAATGAAATTGTATTGTCCGTATCATCTGTAAATTATGGATGAATATTACCAATTTTATTTTTCTGATTTAATGTTAAACCATCATTTTGATTAATAATTATAATAACCATAGAGATGACAAGTTTTGAATAAAAACAAATTCCTGCATTTGTTTTCAATTTTTATACACTTTTGGTTCATAGTTGACAACCTAACCTTCAAATGGCACTTATTGCTGTGTGGCCATACTGTGCATGACTGTTTTGTGACTCACAGCACATGTGACTTACTGCACTGGTCTGTAACCTAGTCAATATAACAAATGCTCTTGAATGCTTTGGGTGTTGAGACAATGTAAATTGTTATACAATTTCTAAATTTTTGCTGACAGATTCTTAAGTCTGCAGACCACATTTTGAGTGGCACTGAGCTAGAGTACATAGGCTGGGATTTAAAATAATTACTAGTGTAGGATATAGCTTTTGCCTTTCAAAAGTTCCCTAAGCAAGGTTGAGAACTGGAAAGTGAGCTGAGGGCAGATTCTGAAGGAGGGAGAGCAAGCTTGCCTTGTGTCTGGGTGAAGAAATGTCATTGAAAACAAGATGGGGACAGGTCCGCACTATAGTAGAGAAGCAGATGTAGGAAGAGCTGGCATTAGGAGTTTCTGTTTTCCCACACAGAAAGCTTGCTGGAGTCAGGTTCTTCAGACCGTTAACAGGGAAAGAAAGTCAAGGCTACACGTAATGCATACCAGAATGTAGGTTCCCTGAGGGAACTTGTTAATGACTGTATCCCTAAAGCATGGAACATTGAATTATACCCAAATAGTTGTTCAAAGAATATTTGTTGAAGTAATTGAATGAAAGTATTGATAACACATTCTTATGTCCAGAAAACTAAGTGTAGGATTAGTATTTTGTTTTGTTTTGTTCTGTTTTTTACTCTCAAGCCCCTTATTGCCACAAGAATTTCAGGAGGTTTAGGGAGATTTCCAGTAGTTTATCAACAATAAATCTTTAAGTTTCATATCATTTACCCCTTCTCTTCTAATACAGCATAGCAGATCCATGACAAATAAGGGATAAGGCCCTCTCTCTCTCTCTCTCTCCCTTCCTCTCTCCCTCCCTTCTCTCTGTCCTTTGTCTGTCTGCTTCTCTATCTCCTCCTTTCCTTCTTTACCCTCTTTTCTTTTCTTTTTTCTATCCCTTTATTTTTCTTTCATTTATTCATTCATTCATTCAACTACTGTTTAGATCTTCTCAGTAATCTCCCAACTGCCATTTTTCATGCCTTCCCCCGTCTCCAGAGGATTAAATAGCTTTTTACAGACTTAAGTTCCATGATCTCAATAGACTACTCTTTTTTTTGTTTGTTTTTTTTGCGCTCTTAAGATTCTCCTTATGCCTTAAAACCCTTAATTCCCTTTGTCCTAATGCTGACTAATGTGCTAAAACTTTTTAGGTCACTTAGCACACTGGACTGTAATTACCTGTTTATTGTCCTCTTTCAAACATAGGTTCTTTGCAGGTGAATAATTGTCTTCTTTTTACCCTTCTATCCACAGTACCAACTTTTTATTTGTTTATTGAACAAATGAACAAATACACAAATTGGGAGTTTAGAAGTGTGCTGATGTGAGGTCTCTTAGATGAGAAAAGATGACCCAGGAGAGTGTTCAGAGCAAGAATGGTGAGATGGAAGAGAAAACAGATTCTGGTGGAGTAGGTAAGAAAGAGAAGCCCATGGGGGAAGCAGAAGAGGCTAGCGTAAGTGAGTGTGTGAAAACAAACAAAGCACCTGGCCCATTCAGAAGACTTAGTGGATAGAGAATTGGAAAAGGTGAGGGTGACCGAGAGCACTGTATGTAAGAAGAGATTCAGAAAACAATGCCTGGGAAATGTCCACTGGATTTGGCCAGTGTAGAGTGATTGGCATAGACGTCATTAGGGAGAATGGTTTGAGGAGGGTGGTGCATGGAGGTCTGGCTGCAATCTGCTGGGGGGAGTGGGTTGAAGATTTGGAAGTGGGATTGGCAAATTAGACTTCTTTGGGAGAAATTTAAATGGAAGAGGAGGGAGATTATCAGACAGTATCTAAAAGATACAGAGTCAGTGCAAATTTATTTACTTCTCATTAGTTCATCCAGTTAAGAATGAAATTTGATCAAACTTATCCTTTGTGGGAAGGACTCAGTAGTGCATGATATTATTCCTTGTTAATCAATACGTATTCTCATTTACCCTTAAATTCTGTGTTTACTGCTCCATTTAACAAATTTTTACTGAGCAACTGCTTTGAGTCTGGCAGTGTTTTAGGTTGGTGGAGGGCATAAGTGAAATATGATGTAGTCCATCCCCTCATGGAGGTTATATTCAATTCCAAATAGTGCTTTAAAACTTACCTTTGATCTGTTTTCTCATCTGAAGAATGAAATTACCAAAAGACAGTCCCAAGGGAGCTTTAATTAGTTAATGCATTTTGACTTACCATATTCTGCTAATGACATCTTTCTAATTTCTTTATATCCATATTTCTAGTTCTATTAAATTTTCCCTGCCCTTCCCTCTGAAGCAGATGTCTACAGTTATTTATAAGATGAGACTCATTTCTGAATAGTTGTCTGCCTTAATGTCTTAGAAGACAGTGACAGTTCCACACTGCTTCAGTTGATTTTAATTAAGCACTTGGAACGTTTAAGATAGGGCGGTGACCTCATTGGTCCTTTTCATACAGTTATCTCTTTCCAATTATAAGTAAGGTTCAAAAGCAAAATAGTGAGAGTGTATGTATTTTTTGTGATGGAGGACATTTATTATGATTGGCAATTTTTTTATTGACCAATAGCTACCATTCATGATGGATGGTTTCCAATTCTTTTTGACACAGTTTTTTTTTTTTTTTTTAAAGAAGGCACATTCTCCTTGGAAATGGTCTAGAGCTGTCATTTGTCCATGAATTTAGGAAATTTAATTTAGGAAACTTAAGAAGTTTATTTATTCTGCTAAAATATATTGAATACTCACAGTTGTGGGTGTTACTGTATAAGTTAATTGAATAATAAAGATAACCTGTACATTGTCTTTGTCTTCAAGGTGCTTATAGATTGGGGGGAAAGAAACATGTAAACAAATCCTTGCCCTACAGAACAGTGGATACTGATGTTAAGGAATGTACCAGGTGATAGGGAAATGGAAGAGCCTCTGATTCTGAAGATACTTTGGGAGATTGAGACAGGAGGTGATACTGAAGATGGGTCTTAAAGAATAAATAATAGTGGGAAGTGATGCCAGCAAGATGATGGTATTGCAGTTTCCAGTGTTCCTCCACTTACAGAAACATTAATTTGAACAACTATCCATGAACATAAATATCTTCTTCACAGGAGCAAAAGATTATGTGTAAGGGCTTATAGCACCTGGGTGGAGCATGGAAATAAGAAAATATGCATTGACGATGGTAAGAAAGACAGTTTCACATTATTCCTATTACCCTGACTAGTCCAGCATGAAGAGAAACACACTCCCCATGGGGAAAGAAGAATGCAGTGAGCACCCAACTTCACTATAGACCCCAGAATCAGGCCTACCTACATCAGTGCCTGGTCAACCCCTATAACCCCAGACTCCAGGTTGGCTCCTGTGGAACCAGGAACCAAACAAGTCCCTGAGGACCCAAGCACAAAGCCTATCCACCTACTGACCAAGGTATCAGACCTGTTATAGATTTCACCAGATACCTGCTCTCAACCCCAGAATCTCTGGATTGGCTAGCTGGTAAAAAGTTTTCCCTGGTGGAGCCAGTCCATGAAGACTGAAAGAGTTACCTACGTCTTCAAATGCACAGACACCAACACAAGACCACAGGGGTCGTGAATAGTCAAGGAAGAATGGCACCACCAAAGTAAACTAATAAAGCTTTAATAACAGCAGACTTTATTAGTAAACTAATAAACTAATAAAACTGACCCTAAATGATGGAGATCTATAAAATGTTGGACAAAGAATTCCTAATAGTTCTCTTAGGGAAATTCAGTGAACCACGATACAAGGAAACACAGACAACTAAATGAAATTAGGAAAACAATGCATGAACAAAATAAGATGTTCAAAAAAGAGATAGAAACCATTAAAAAAATCCTAGAGTTGAAGAATACAATGAATAAACTGTGGGATTTAATACGGGGGTCCAACAGCAGATTCAACCAAGCAGAAGAAAAAAATCTGTGCTCAAAGAAAGGATATTTGAAATTATCCAGTTAGAGGAACCAAAAAAAAAAAAAAATGAAAAAGAGTGAAGAGAGCCTACATGAATTATGAGATAGCATTAAAAGACACAACCTTCTGTTACTAGTGATTCCAGAAGAAAAAGAGATGGAGAAAAGGGCAGAAAGTTTTTCTAAAGACATGATTGCTGAGAACTTCCCAAATCTGGGGAGACATTTGGACATCCAAGGTTATGAAGCTTATAGGTCCCCCCAAATTTTCAACCCCAAAAGATCTTCTCCTAGACACATAATGACTAAATTGTCTAAAATCAAAGACAAAAGTTTTAAAACAGCAAGAGAAAAAATGTTCCTCACATACAAGAGAATCCCCCATAAGGCAATCAGTGGATTTCTCAGCAGAGACCTTGCAGGCCAGAACAGAATGGGATGAACTGGAGGACATTATGCTAAGTGAAATAGGTCAAAGAGAACTGCAATATGTCTCACTTATGTGTGGAATCTGGAAGGAGGAGAAGGGGAAGAGGAAGGAGTTTTACTAATTGAAACAGAGTAGATCAGTTACAGAGGATGGGGTTGGGGGGAGGGCAGGGCAAACTGTAAGATATTGGTCAGAAGGTACAAATTTGCTATTATTTAGGACAAATAAGTGAAGAGATGTATGGGCATGTGTCTGTACTTCATAATACTGTCTTGAACAATGAAAATATGCTAAGAGTAAATTTTAGATGCATTCATCACACACAAAAATGGCAACTGAGGAGATATGTTAATTACCTTGAATGTAGTAATCATTTCATTATGTATATGTATATCAGATCATCATAGCATATGTCTTAAGTGTATAATTTTTATTTAAAAATTTTAAAGAATGAATAATTATTATGATGTTAGCTAACACTGAGTGAATGGCTATGTTAAGTACTATAGTAAGGGCCTTGATTTTTACAAAATAAAGGGAAGCACAGCTTTTTTTTATAGGTTCTAGTGTAAAAGTATAAAAGCTACCTGTGAATGTCTTTCTCTTGATCATAGTTGTCTCTCACCTTCTGAAGAGGGATTGTTAAACACCCTTCCTCTAAGTTCCAATGAGCGTTAAATACTTTTCTTTAAGTCTTGTGCTTCAGTGTTAATTGAGATGTAGCCTAGTATTTATGAGCTTAAAAAGAAACTTTCCTGCCAAGAATCCTTCTTAAAATGTGCATAATAATTATTTTATTTTTAAAATTAAGATATTTAATATATTTATTTTCTTCTATTAAGTCACATATATATTTGGCTGTTTAAATAGTATGGTAACTCCCAACTCCTTTATAGCTGGAATGAAATAAAGTTCATGTATCAGATGCAGGCTTTGTGTTAGGCACTGTCTTAGGTTATGGGATTAAGTTGTTTTTTCTCAAGTTAGTTAACGTACAGTGTAATATTAGTTTCAGGTGTAGAATTTAGTGCTATTCAACACTTACATACAATACCCGGTATTCATCAGGAGTGCCCTCCTTAATCCCCATCACTTATTTAACCCATCTCCCCACCTACTTCCCCTCTGGTAACCATCACTTTGTTCTCTATAGTTAAGAATCTGTTTCTTGGTTTTCCTGTCTTCCCTCCATGCTCGTTTGTTTTGTTTCTTAAATTTCCACATTATAAAGCTCAACACCCAAAAAAAAAGTAATCTAGTTAAGAAATGGGCAGAAGACATGAATAGACATTTTTCCAAAGAAGACATACAAATGGCCAATAGACACATGAAAAGATGGTGAGGGGTGTTTGGGTGAGGGAAGAGATAGTCTGTCAAGCATCTGACTCCTGATTTTGGCTCAGGTCTTGGTCTCACCATTCATAGGATTGAGTCCAGGGTCAGGCTTCACTCTGATATCGTGGAGCTCGAGTGGGATATTCTCTCTCTCTCTCTCTCTCTCTCTCTCTCTCTCTCTCCCCCCGCCACCTCTCCCCCTTGGCCCCTCCCCCACTCATGTGCACATGCTCTCTCACTCTCTATCTCAAAATAAATACAAAAAAACTTTTTTTAAAAAGATACTCAACATCACTCATCAGGGAAATACAGATAAAAGCTACAATGAGACATCACCTCACACCAGTCAGAATGGCTAAAATCAACAACACAGGAAACACGTGTTGGCGAGGATGTTAATTAAGAAGCATATAAGAATAGTTACACTATTGGTGGGAATGCAAACTGGTGCAGTCACTCTGGAAAACAGTATGGAGGTTCCTCAGACAGTTAAAAATAGAACTGCCCTGTGATCTAGCAATTGCACTAGTAGGTATTTACCCAAAGGATACAAAAACACTAATTTGAAGGGGCACATGCATGCCAATGTTTATAGCAGCATTATCAACAATAGCCAAATTATGGAAAGAGCCCAAATGTCCATCAACTGATGAAGGGATTCTCTGTCTCCTGAGAGTATGCAGTTTAGCAAAGATGACAGAATGAGTGTGACTCTGGTCTCGTATAATGAGATAAATTTGTTTCAGTTGGGGAGTTCTCAAGAAGATGTCATATTTGAGCAGGGTTTTGAAAGATCAGCAGAATTTTCAAGCAGATGAGTGAGAGGGGATTCTAGGCATGGAATCATATGAGAGAAGAAGAAGAATACGAGAGAAAAATTTCCTGTGGGTGGCTGGTGTGTTGGGGGAATCCAGCATGAACATGGCAGGACAAAGAGGGCAATAAGAGATGGGAAGGGAAGTCTTGGTAGATTGTTAGGAGAATCCTTGAAGGCCCAAATTGTAGACTTTGGATACCAGGGAAATCTGAATGACTTTAAGCAGGGTAATGAAATGTTCGTCTCTGCTTTAGAAAGGTAATTTTGAAGGCCGACTGGAGTCATATAAGGAATATAGAGAAGGATATGGAGGAGGAGAAGCTGATCTGTCAACTTAATGTTAGTTGAGCCCTTTATGGCTTTAAACCTAAATAGACTTATGATTTTAAACCTAAAAATTATCCTTCAGTATGAAGGTGCCAAACTTTCTTGAGACTTAACTGTTACCAAATTAAACAGAATTAGTTTAAAAATAGAAATATTACTTGACTTTACTGTTTTTCTTGGGTGTACTAGATGTTTTTTTCTAATATGGTTCTATTCTTCTAAACTTTTTTCTTGGAAAGGCCTGTTTTTTAGGATTTGCTTTTTCTGTCTTATTTCCACAGAAATTATGTTCTGTAGTAGCAGAGCATGGTATTGCCATTGGAAAATATATACATTTGCGCATATATTAATAGTAGGAGTGCCTGTGGTGATATATATGTGTTGCAGGTGTGAGAAAGAAATGGCCCCCTAGAAGACTCCTGTAAGGAGGAACAAATCAGAATGGAGTAAAGAAGTAAAGTAAAGGAAAAGAGTGATAGGAAGTTATCAACAACAATAAAGACTGGCGGGGATATCTCCACTACCATAATTCTCTTTTCAGAGCATCAGAGAAGTCTCAGAGAAATCCTTTTTTTTTAAATTTTTTTTTTCAACGTTTTTTATTTTTATTTTTGGGACAGAGAGAGACAGAGCATGAACGGGGGAGGGGCAGAGAGAGAGGGAGACACAGAATCGGAAACAGGCTCCAGGCTCCGAGCCATCAGCCCAGAGCCTGACGCGGGGCTCGAACTCACGGACCGCGAGATCGTGACCTGGCTGAAGTCGGACGCCCAACCGACTGCGCCACCCAGGCGCCCCAGAGAAATCCTTTTTTTAACATGGGAAGGTCTTGCCCTGTGTGGTCACATAGACTTTTTTGTTAGCCTTCCAGGATTTTTTTTTTTCCAACACTCAAGTAGAAATGAAGCTGGTAATTGATACCAGGCAGTTCTATAAGGACTGTAACCTTAGGTGTTCCTTTTTTTTTTTAATTTTTTTTAACCTTTATTTATTTTTGAGACAGAGAGAGACAGAGCATGAACAGGGGAGGAGCAGAGAGAGAGGGAGACACAGAATCCGAAACAGGCTCCAGGCTCTGAGCTGTCAGCACAGAGCCCGACGCGGGGCTCAAACTCACGGACCGTGAGATCATGACCTGAGCTGAAGTCGGGCGCTTAACCGACCGAGCCACCCAGGCGCCCCAGGTGTTCCATTTTTGACAAGGCAGAGACAGATCTATCCAGGAGAATCCAAATTTATCTCATTATTCAGGATTTCTCTTCATGTAACTTTTAGTAAACCATCTTTCAGAAAAGTCAGGGCTAATGCTTGTGACCATGAAAGGTGGATAGGATAGAGGTACAAATTAACGTTCTCCCACTCTACTTATCCTATATTTTTTACCCATATGTGGGCACAGGTTGAACCTACCTGGTGATTTTTCATTTATACAAGAAATCAGTGTCTTTCAATAATATTTTCTGTAGAATTTTTTTCCTAATTTAAGTGCTATGGTAGACAAATGCAGCTTAACAGTAATACTCATTGGACACCCAGTCACAGCTGTAGTCAACTGCTGAGCTATTGTAATATTGATATATCTAACCATGCCTATGACTAATACCCATAATTGAGCAAATATTGTTATAGTTCCTTTTCAAAATGCAGAGTAACTGCTAAAATCCAAAAGCTACCATATACAGTTTAGAATATTTTAAGAGAGGACATGATATTACAAGAAGTATAGATGAGCCTGGCCAAGTGAGAAATTTTCATAAATTATTATAAATAAAGAATGATCTCATAAGCAATGATCTGGAGAAGAAACAATACTACAGAGAGCTGAGCTGAATACCGTAGCTATTCCTCCTTATTTATAAAGCGGCACTGGCTCTTATGCCTTAATCAGTCTCTCTTGGAAATTGAATATTCTCCAACATGCCCAGAAAAAGTGGAGGGGGAGGGGAATGGAAATGGTGCCAGATGAGAAGAATGTCACTTTTGTCATTGATTTAACCTTTGTGTATTGCTTATGACAAACTTAATAGGTTTAAATATTTTACATCCAGCTGTTGCTATTTTCGTTTTTTTTTCACACAAAGAGACAACCTGACCATCATTGAACCACCAGCCAGACCCTGTAGGGCTATGTCCTAATTCTTTACCCATTTGAGAAAGCACTTTCCTAATTTTTGTATTAGTATATTAACTTGCATAACTCTACATAACATCTAAGCATGCCCCAAATTCATCTTCTTTCTCTTGTGGCCAACATCAATTCCCTGTTTTCATTACCATGGTCTTATTTTGTTTGTTTCAAACTTTTATTTAAATTCCATTTAGTTAACATATCGTGTCATGTTAGTTTCAGGAACAGAATTTAGTTACTCATCACTTACATACAACACCCAGTGCTCATCACAATAAGTGCATGGTCCTATTTTGAATGCTAAACCGTTGTTTCCATTTCTAGGATCTGTTGCAGCTCCAGATTCCCTAAATGTTCATATCTTAAGTGTCATGTATTTTTTTCATTTATTTTTACTTTTTTACCAGTAGTTAAGTGTGTGCTGTGTAGTGCTTCCCTCCACGGTTTAACAAATGACTTACAATTCTTTCGCTTGCCATGTAATTTCCTCCCAGTATGGATCCTGCCTACTTGTACAACATTCTCTCTCCCTACTCTACATGAACCTGCTCTCCAGCCAGATTGGCTCCATCCACTTCTATATCTGTTCTGCTCTTCATGGTGTGTTTCCTCCTTTGAAATGCTTTCCTATTTTGACCTGTCCAGAATCCCATTCATCTATCAGAGTGCAACTCTTATGCCATATCCTTATTTATATGGCCTTGCTTCTTCCTCATATGGATATATCCCAATAACTTTGTTTCACCTTTTAACTTACTTATCCATTCTACATTGCATTATAGATACCTGTGTACCTGTCTCCCCTATTAGATCGTATGAGAGAAATGCCTAAAATTAGTTTCACTGTAGATATTTGATTTGTATACATTTATACCATTATATAGTGTAATTTAGGACATTATCACCCTTTTCATTGGCATTTGATTCTATAGGGACTAAATGAAAAAAATATTATAATGTATCAATTTTATATGGCAGAGTTAATCTACAAAGTTGACAACGAAGTCTGATGTGTGCCAGCACGAAAGGAAACTTACTATCCAGCCTGTATAATGTTGCAGCAGCACTTTCAAAATGGTCTTAATAAGATTTGCTATACAAGACAAAGGACCATGACTTCATTCTTACTAAACTCAGAAGCGTAATAAACTATGGTCAGTTTGGGCATTAATCCAATTTTACCATTAACTTGCTCATAAATTTTGATTAAGGGGCATTGTAAGACTTGCATAATTAACGGAAGTGCATTAGAAATTTATTTCCTGTGAACAGTTTGTCATATTCTCAAAAATACTGAAGTTATGTGAATACCTGTAAACCTTAGGGATGGTAAAATATCTGGCTGAACACACTTTTTTTCTGATGGGGAATATCTAAAATTAGTTGTAGCCTCAAGTTGAAATTTTTATCATAACAATCGATTGAATTAAAATCTCTGTTGGCTATGTAAATTTCATACGAGTAACAAAGTGACTATATATTTCATAGTTATTTCCTCTAGACTTCATCAGCACATAAATTTATTTTATAATGATTTCTTGCTTTCTTTAATGTTCGATGAACAAATATTAACTATTTGTACAAGTCTGGATCAGTAAATACATTTAATGCTACATTTGTAGGAGCCATTTACCTTCTAAGGGTATTTTCAAGGGTGGAGTTGTATCATTAGATGCTTTATCTGTTTTTGTTCTCCTATATAGCAACTTGAAAAAGATGAGATTGTTTCTGAATAAACTTTCACTTGATGTGGGCATTTATGCATTCTAAATCTATAAAAGTTATTTTTCTACTGGCTGTCTTCATAAAATATGTTTTTGTTGTTGTTAAGGATTTTGCTCCATTGAAAATTTTAAGGTTTCTGCCAAATGAATTAGAATCCACATATTCCTGCTCTTAACTGGCTGACCCAGTGACAAACTTTTTTTTTTTTTTTTGGCGGAACATCTGTTTCCAAAAGTAGGAAGACTGTTCAGTGTGGCCAGCTGTAGTGGACGTTTCTGTAGTGAAGCTTTCCATAGGTTGTATTAATGATCTGTGGACTGCCTCTACAGGATAGTTTCTTTCCCAAACGATTCAAGGTACAGAGGAGCTGAAGTATCTACAACGAAGGTACCTGATTGAGCCATTTAAATGATAATCTTTTTTTAACCTAAAGATAGGCTCAGTTGATTAAGTGGGCAGCTTCAGCTCAGGTCATGATCTCACAGTTCGTGAGTTCGAGCCCCACATTGGGCTCTGTGCTGACAGCTCAAAGGCTGGAACCTGCTTCAGATTCTGTGTCTCCCTCTCTCTCTGCTCCTCCCCAGCTCACACTCTGTCTCTGTCTCTGTCTCTCTCTCAATGATAAATAAGACATTAAAACATTTTAAAAAAGAAAGGTTCTTTTCTGTTTAGACTTGAACCTCTACTTGTGTCCTGATCATGGAATTATATAATTCCAAGTACCTACCTGAATTTTCACTTTTTATAAGTATCAGAAAATATTTTAGATGGCCTTCAGGAAAAGCAGGAAGTTCTGGCCTTACTTTTATTCCTTGTTGTGCCTTAAAAATGCTCCAAGAGGGGTGCCTGGGTGGCTCACTTGGTTAAATGTCCAACTTTGGCTCAGGTCAGCTTGTGAGTTTGAGCCCCACTTTGGGCTCTGTGCTGAGAGCTCAGAGCCTGGAGCCTGCTTCAGATTCTGTGTCTCCCTCTCTCTGCCCCTTCCTCAGCTCACACTCTGTCTCTGTCTCTCTCAAAAATAAATAAACATTACAAAAAAATTTTTTAATGCTCCAGGAGATGCCTCCCACTGTGCACTTGAATAATAGTTATTACTCTTGAGTCCTCTTTGGTTACCACAGTACTGAGTACTTATGTATTGATTAATATTCAACATTATGCTATATCAATGTTAGACATTTTTAATATATGTTGTAAAAATGAGGTACTTGAGACCCTGGAAGGCTAAATAATTTGTCCATGAACTTGTGTATGTGTACTCTTTTTAACTGCATTACTTTCTCTACTAAGCACACTTGAGGAAAGGCATGAGGACATCTGGTCAAGGTATCTCTGGTTTCTGGCATTAAAGTACCACCTTATTCCAAGCATGTAGCAATGCTAGATAAAATACAAAGTCAGAATGTAAAAGTCACAGCTGAGCTCATAATTTATCATGTCAGTGGCCCACAAATCAAAGGAAAATGTAAGTGAGGAGGCGTTGTAAGCTGTGCTGAGGCCTCTGGCTTGCTGGCCTCTGAGGGGGTTGTGGGGGGACCAGTACAACTTCTTCAGGGTAATGAGAGGTTAAAGTCGTTCTACACTAGATGGAGATCCAGAGCCATCCTCGCAGTCTGAAACCAGGACATAGAGAAGGACTCGTTTGCTGCTGAGTAAGAGTCAGAAATCTGCCCACTACCTGAGACTATAGTTTTTGATGCCAGGAGAGGCTTATGATGGCAAGGAGAACGTGACACAGCTGGTAAACTGGGAATTGAACCAGGTCACTCACTGGTTCAATGATGTGACCGGAAATAATCCAGATGTCAGCACAAGGTAATACTTACATTGCCAGCATGAAACTGATCGTACATGGGTGGTTCTGGGTACAAAATGAGTTGTAAGAGAAGGATAATGACAGGGGATGGAGCTGTATCAAAAAATTAAATGAAACTAAAAAAAATCTTCCCACTTCAAATGCACTTGCAAAACAAAATTCCAAAGCACAAATCCTAACACTAGGAAAGAGCCAATGAATTTGACTGTCAAAAATAAATTTGACTAGAAGAAATTAAAATATTGAAACAGGCTAGGAAAACATATTTTTAATTCTCAAAATACAAACAAAGTATTGCCATCCATAAAAAAAAGGTATAAAACCCTGAAATCAAAATAGTTCAATTATCTATTTATTTACAAATTCTTATTAAGATCATACTATGTTCCATAGAGTCTTATGGGTGCCAGAGATACAGGAATGAACCAAATAAGTTTGTTTATGTTATTTATTTATTTATTTATTTATTTATTTATTTATTTTGAGTAGGGGAGGAGCAGAGAAAGAGGGAGAGAGAGAATCCCAAGCAAGCTCCCATCTGTCAGCACAGAACCCAATGAGGGGCTCGATCTCACAAACCATGAGATCATGACCTATGCCAAAATCAAGAGTTAGGTGCTTAAACCGAGCCACCCACGTACCCCAGTTTATTTATTTATTTTGAGGGGGGTGGCGAGAGAGAGAGAGAGCACATGTGTGCATCTGCGCGCACAGGTGGGGGAGAGGCAGAGAGAGAGAATACCAAGCAGGCTCCACACTATCAGCACAGAGTCTGATGCCAGGCTTGAGCCCAGGAGCCTTGAGATCATGACTTGCATCAAAATCAAGAGTGGGACATTTAATTACCTGAGCCACCCAGGTGCCCCTGAACCAAAGTAAATAAAATCCATATCCACATAGAGAATTTATATTCTCGTAGGGAGTTTACCTGTTAATGTTAAGAATGAAATAAGGATAGACAGAAATCTTGGAAGTGGGAGATAGTCATTGAAATAAAATTCCCAGTAGAAAGGATAATCTCTAGACTTGAAAATGACAGAATTTTTCATTTGGAAGACCGTACTTAGGAAATCACCTAAAATGCAGTAATGGGAACAATAAGATTTTTAAAGTGTGTGTGTGTGTGTGTGTGTGTGTGTGTGTGTGTAGAGAGAGAGAGAGAGAGAGAGAGAGAGAACACATCAGATTACGTGAAGAAATAATAGCTTAGATTATTTTATTTATTTATTTTTTAACGTTTATTTATTTTTGAGACAGAGAGAGACAGAGCATGAACGGGGGAGGGTCAGAGAGAGGGAGACACAGAATCTGAAACAGGCTCCAGGCTCTGAGCTGTCAGCATAGAGCCCGACACGGGGCTCGAACTCATGGACCGGGAGATCATGACCTGAGCCAAAGTCGGCCGCTTAACCGACCTGAGCCACCCAGGCGCCCCGCTTAGATTATTTTAGAATTGAAGACAAGACTCCTCAAGTTGAAAGGACACTCTGAGAACCTTATCTGGGTAAGTAACAATAAATCACTGCCTAAACACTTTGTGGTAAAACTTTAGAACATCCAGGTTGAAAAAAAAATCTAAACCAATCAGAAAAAAATGTATAGACTAGCCCCAAAGCAAAGAAAACTAGACTGAGAGCAGACACCAAGAGCAGTATTGAGGGGGGAAGTGTACTGTAATTTGGATTCTAGAATTTAATGACAACATATACCACTGACACACTGATCAAACATATTAATAGAATATCCAGCTTTTAAAACTGAATATTTTGGGGGGCATCTGGATGAGTCAGTCAGTTAAGCGTCTGACTTCAGGTTAGGTCATGATCTCACGGCTCATGAGTTTGAGCTGTGGGTCGAACTCTATGCTGATAGCATAGAGCCTGGAGCCTGCTTCAGATTCTGTGTCTTCCTCTCTCTGCCTCTCTCTCTCTCTCTCTCTCTTTCTGTCTCTCTCAAAAATAAATAAACATTTAAAAAAACTGAGTATTTTTGATGAAGCAAGCCTAGAAAAAGTAATAACTAATTTCTGTGTTAAAAAAAAAAGTAAGACTACACAAAGTAATGAAATAGCAACATGCAATAAAAGAAGACTATAAATGGCCAGCAAATACATGCAAATTGAAAATAAAAATACCAAAGGTTGAAATTTTAATAACATCAGTGTGAACAAGGATGTGGAAGAATGATCACAGATATTCTTTGGTACCTCCACTTGGGCCAAGTGTGTGGGTGACCTCATAAAGCATGAAAGTGGTAAATGCCAGCTTCTGGGTAGTGTTTACCTTGGGGAGGGAGAGTTTGGAAAAAGAGTGGGACTGGAGAAAGGTGAGCAACAGGGGCTCACCCATATCTGTAATATTTTATTTTTTTAAAAGGTGAAGCAAAAGTTCCAAGTACCAGGATCTGTTAAAGCATGGTGGTGCATACATGGGTTTTATAGTATTAGCCTACATATGTACCTGTGTAATTGCAATGAAAGGATACTCAGAACTTTCAGGAGAACATGAATGTTTATGCACGACAGTAAGGTTTATAAATAGCCAATCTTCTGGTAATGAGCCCAGTTGAAACCCAAAGTCTTTATCAAGGTCTATAAAGCCCTACAGAGTCTGCCCCTCTGACCTCTTTCAGTTGCTCATTCAGTCTAACCTAACTCCATCCCCATTGTGTGGTTTTGGACCTCACACAAGTCAGACTCGTTACCTCTTCTCATACCAGCAATACTCTTATATTATTGTTATCTCTTTCTGATACTGGGGAAAATCTAGAAAATTTAAAAATATCTCCATACATTTGATTTTGCTATTGATCCAATGCTGTTAGTAGATATTGACTCAACCAGCTAAATGGAACTGTATTTGCTTGGCCCTTGATGGATGTTCCTGTTTGCAGTGGTTCATGCCACCATAATTCAGTCATTGGGTGCAAACACTGCATGGGGTCACTGGAGTCCCCATACTCCTGGCAGCATCATGTGCTCAGGAGCAACAGGTAGCTGTGGGATTTAGGCTGAGGCAGTAATTTTCCGTGGAGTCGTGTACTCTTTTCCACCATATTGCTTTTTCCACCAAGCACACTTGGGGAAAGGCATGGGAACATCTGATCAAGGTATCTCTTTGCGTTTCAGCTTTGAGGCACCATCTTTGTTCCAAGATGGTATGTGGAAATCTCCTAGGAGTTCAAAGTGAATTATAATGAATAACAACTAAGTTTGGATCTGGAACTGTTTTAAAATTTTTGTTATTGTTTGGATTTGTATGTGAGAGATGAATAAACTAATTCACAGTATGAATGAGCATAATTTTCATTTTGGAAGTTATTCTTAACGTTTTGTAGTTTAAAGTATAAAACTTGATTAATGCATGCTACTTTATCTTTAAAAGACAAAAATAAACATCACTGCTAGCTACAGTGGGCATTGGAATGGCTGTGTATGTGTGTGTGTGCGTGTGCGTGTGTCTGTGTCTGCATGCACATGTGTGCATAGTGGGACTCTGGTCATTAAGTTCTCTCTCACTGATTTTTCCCACTACAACGCATGCATTTGATAATAATCTGCCAGTATTTTGAAGTTCTAAAAGGTGCTCCACAACATCACTCTAATCAGTTTTATTTCAGTATCTTGTTGGACAATCATTCTAATACTATGGAACTTATTTTGGTATGTCAATATTAAGCGCTCAAATCTTGAAAATAATTCCACCTCATCAAAAATAGATAGTAGATTAACTATAGCTTAAATGTATCCTGTCTTCATGGGTCATTTCCTTACAACTTCAGTTTAGTATTGAGCCAAGAGCTGAGCAAACGCAGCAATAATTCTTTGGAAATTGAGCTTAATTATTGCAGGCCACTAGGATTCAACTTCATGTATTAGAATACTTGTTGCCATATTGCATTCTGGTGACAGAAAGAACAAGTGTATCCTCAAAGAGGGTCTAATTCCCAATTTGAGCATAGTTAGTGGGTGAAAGAATTCAACTCACTATTCTGTTTAAAATTATGGTTTTGAGTATTGCTTTTATAATCTTGCTCAGTAAGTGAAAACTAGATAATGTTCTCCAGTAGTCACAAGAAAATACATTTCTTCAGCTTTTTTTTTTAATGTTTATTTATTTTTGAGACAGAGAGAGACAGAGCATGAACAGGGGAGGGGCAGAGAGAGAGGGAAACACAGAATCTGAAACAGGCTCCAGGCTCCGAGCAGTCAGCACAGAGCCTGACGCGGGGCTCGAACTCACGGACCGCGAGATCATGACCTGAGCCGAAGTCGGACGCTCAACCGACCGAGCCACCCAGGCACCCCCATTTCTTCAGCTTTTGTAATAATATTAATTATTGAAGTATTGAACGTGTTAACGAGCACTTACTCTGTGCTATGTACTGTTCTAAGCATTTTATTTGCATTCACTTATTTAATCTTCTAAGCAGGCTTGTGAAGTAGAAGCTAATGTCATCCCTAAATTACAGAAGAGGAAATGGAAGCACACACAAATTAAGTAATCTCTCTGAGGCCGTACGATACGTAATGGAGCTGGTGGTGGTGGCTTCAGTCATTTTTTCTGAATGGAAGATTATGGACTTTTTTTGCCATCCCACCCATCCTAGTTTCAACACTTATTTATTTATTCATTTGTCTTTAACAGGACGTCAGCGAAACTTGCATACCTTCATGCATTTTAATTTTTCTAACAATAAATGATCATTTATTGTTTGGATTCTTACAGGGCGTTCTACTTGGACAAGTCAAATTCACCACCTAACTCCACATCCAAAGCTGCCTATGTAGATAAGGTAAAAATAGATGATTGCATTTATTGATGCTTTGCCATTTACACACCTTGCTTTTTAAAAAATTTTCTGCTGTTGTCTTCAACAATTTGTTCTTAAACAAATTATAAATATTTGTAGTCTCCAACTCTGTTACTGCCACAATGAAAATATTTTAGACTATTCATTAAAAGTTAGAACAACTATGAATCATATGCCATCTAAAAGCATTTCTTCCTACTAAATGTGCTGGACTTTATGCCCATGACTTTTTTTTTTGTCTGCAGCTAATGAGGCCTCTCAATGCTTTGGATGAACTTTATCGACTGGTAGCCTCGTTTATCAGATCCAAGCGCACGGCCGCCTGCGCAAACACAGCTTGCAGCGCCTCCGGGGTCGGTCTGCTGTCCGTGTCCTCGGAGCTGTGCAACAGGCTGGGGGCCTGCCACATCATCATGTGCAACAGCGGCGTGCACAGGTACGTGAACCACCCTGCCCTGCCTGCAGCTCTCATACTGAAGTTCGTTCGTAGGTTCTTATTTCTATTTCGGTTACGTGAAATTATAACTGGAAACATGCAAAGGACTCAGATGTATTTGGAATAAGATTTGGGAAATCAGGTCATTGTTACACAGTTTTTTCTGGCTTTAGTGATATTTTCAGTGACTGTTTATTCATATACATGAATGCAATCCCATTTTTATATCAATATATCATATCTGCCCAGATGCTCATCACCCTTGTGTTTATATTATGAGATTTATACTTTAGGTACAAAGTTGTGCACCAATTCTGTTCACTGTAGGAACTTGCCTGGTAGGAGCGGGCCACTAGCTAACCAAAACTTTTTTCACTATAGTTGATGGACATTCCACTCTTCAGTGGTTTGGGTTTCTGTACCCAGTGGTTGTGAGGTAGGCGCTGCCTTGGGGTTACTACTGTCTTCCTACTTTGGGCAAAATTAAGTCCAGGAGCCCATACAATATGCATTCCTGAAAATGGAAGGGAAGATTTTAGATGGGTCCAGTTCCAGTAGTTTGTCTTAGGCAACTGTGCTCAGTCTGGGGCAGCCAAGGTGGGTTGATGATCTCATACAGCTGTATCAGCTGCAAAATGTGGGTGGAAGACCCCATGTCAAGTCCTTCTCCATAACCATGTACTCCTCCTCTCTCATCTCGCCACCTTCACAAGGAGGTGAAACCGTGTAGTAAAAATAAGAATAAAGCAGAATTTGGTCCTCATTGTAATCTGACTGGGCAAATAGTGTCCTGTCACCTATCATAGTCTCTTCTTAGAACTGGGCCAGTTGGATTTTGAGGATGGTGGTATTGTTTAGTCAGATATACCTGGTACTTCATGTATGCAAAGGACTGCAGTGTTATATCATAAAGTGGTGATGCTCATGTTAGAAACATAAATACAGCATGAACAGCCAATGACAAAAAATAATAAGGTATCATAAGAGAGCATAAGAAAAAATAACAAAAATAACAAACCTACATTGCAAGAAAATGTAAATGGCCTAGGAAAGTTACAGCTAAAAACTAAGATTCAGAAAGAAAACAGATCTTTGAGATGGGTAGACCTTTCCAGAGAAGGTGATATTTGAACTGGGTTCTGATGGGTCCAGGTGAAGGGTAGAAAGTGGGAGAAAGATGATCTGAGACAGCAGGTTCTCATCTGTGAAATTCCATTTCAGTTTGGTGTACCTGAAATTCTAGTTTTCAAGTCCTACACAGTGTATTCTTTCTTATGATGTATGGCAAGACCTTTTTCCTCTGAAAGGAGCATTATATTCCGTGGTTGACAGAATACACAGAATTTCCTCCTTTATTTGAATGGCTGTGTACTTTGTGCTCTATTGCAAGCTTTAATAAGCTTAATTGAAAATATCATCTGCAACCAAATGAATAAAATATTACTTCATAATTTGTTTACTAGCAGCAAAGTGATCTCTCCCTTCTGATCAACTCATGTTCACTCCTTCTGTTCCCATTTATTCATTCATTCATTTATGTATTCATTATTCATTCACTCGGTAAATATGCACTGAGCACCAATTATGTGCCAGCACTGCTCTAGCTGCTGGGGATCTAGCATTGAAAAATTAAAGTTTCTACTCTCAAATAGTGTGCATTGTGTTGGGGGGAAACTGATGATTAAGCAAACGAATATGTAATGGGGTAGATGGAAAAAATAGAAAAAAGACAGGAGTCAGAGAGGTAGAAGGTGTGACAGGATGGAAAGGATGAGTAGTCCCATCCAACAAGGGATTTCATCAAAGATTTGTATGGAATGAAAGAATGATTTATGCAAATATCTCCAAGAAAGAGCATTCGCTCCTAGGGAGCAACAATGCAAATGTGAGAGCTCATGTGGGAGTGTGCATAATGTGTTCAAGAAACTGCACAGAGGGCCATGGTGGCCTCAACAAAGCGTCACCACCTTAGTTATTGATGTTCTTATGTTACCCTGGTGCAAGGTCATACGTAGTTGTTTGAGAACTTGATACACTATGACCCCAAAGGGGACACCTCAGACTTTGAAACTACAAGCCTATGTTACCTCCTCATTAATTTACTGAAAGTTAATTCAGTTAAATCTGCACTTAATCCTAGAATTATGACCAGGTTGTCCAAATTATTCTCTCTGCTATCCTGTGAGCAGTTTTAAAATTTGACTATTGTTACATGGGAGACATAGATTGATATCCCATAACTGTTTTATAAGTATCATATTCATTGATTGGGGTGTTAGGACCACAAGTAACACTGCAATTTCAAAGTGGTTTGACTTTTTCCATTTCTACTATTCAAAATAGATGTAGCTTTAGTTAGTTCATTTCAGAGTCATTTCCTGAGGTGTAGGCAAAAATACCCCATGACAAATGCTGATTTAAAGTTGAAACTATTTGAAAATGGTACAGCTTTATTTTCCTATTATGCAGAATACAATGGGAGTTTAACATTATCTTTTAATCTTTCAATGAAGGCTATGCTTACACTTTTCATGACAATAAAATGTACTAATTTATATTAGATTTGGAAATCTCACATAAAGACTGTTCTTAAATTAATTCTTTAGTATTATAATTCAAATGGCTAGAGAGAAACCCAAGCACATCCACACCTGCACTGAACCTTAAACATGGAGGTTTACCTTCAGGTTCTGACAAACAGGAGAAGTCCACAATGTGAAGCAGAATAAATGTCGCACCAACTATTTTTTTATCATTGACTTCTAAAATCGAGATGAGAAATGCACAGCAAGATGGTATCCACATCAGGTAGTCAGTTTCCTGATTTTATTTACCAAATAGTAAAAGAATCTAAAGTCTTTTTAGAGTATTGAATTATACTTGAATTGTACTGCATATGTTTGATATTAAAGAGAAGAATGTAGGTTTTCAGAACGAAAAGGCAGATTTAATTAGCATTAATGTCTAGATGTTTTAATGCCAACCTGAATCGGATGGCAGAGCTGCATTCAACAGTGAATGCGAGATTAGCGGGAAGAGAATTCAGAATGAATTATTAAAATCTTCTCATAGCATTTAGCCTGGCTTTGTTTTTATTAAATTCTTTTCGCTAGGGTAATCCTTTGTGTGTATTACAATTCTACTGATGAACTTGCCTGCCCACACTCTTAACTATTCACTCATGTCAGTTCTCTTCATTGCTACTGAATGGTGAGAGAAGAATAGGACTGTCTCTTCTTAAAAGCAGGTGTTTGCCTTTTAATCAATATCGACTGATGTTAAAAGGTAGTTTCATAAGTGAAAATGTTTTATAATTTCCTATCCTGATCAGCCTTTTTTCATTTTCACTTTGCATTCATCCGTTGCAACTTCCATCTAACAGCACACAATTGGAACATAGTTGTATTGGTCCATACAGCTTAACAATCTGCTTTATGCTCATAACAACTGTATCTGTGTCTTCAAAACGTATGCATAGACTTTTTCATTATCACTTTTATTTGTCACATAGGTAGTCCAGCCAGTTGCTCTCCCAGAGTTTACTAAACGATTAGTTGAGTGGTTTATCTTCTCGTCTATTGTGCATAATGCCTACAGGGAGGCTTCTTTCATTATGTAGCTGTTCAGATTTCAATTTGATCTCCCAGTACGTTAAAAGAAAACAAAAATATCCTCCGGATGGAATTACTGTGGCAAGTTTAAACCTATGTGGTCAGTATATTATTGTTTAAGTTCTCAAAAGGATCGTGCTTGTGTATAACACAGCCAGAAGGTTAGTTGTGTGGCACTTTGACCTCTTCCTGGTCTTGGGAGAGATCGAATCCAGGTATCTACTGTGCTTCTCTGCTAGATATGCAATGATATTTCAGTAGTGCCTCAGTTTATACTTCTTTGATTAACAAATACAAACATGTGAATTGAGTATTTTTTGAATTTCCTTTTCTACAAAGATTCATACAAAGACTGTGTATATATCTACTTTATAGGCAAATTGTTTTTTGCCACATTGAACATTTTTGCAGTATTGAATCGGCCCTATGACTTTTAATGTCCTCTTTTGTACTCATACCAGTCAGCTGTTGCAGGCAATTCAAAAGCATGCTACAGGGGACCTGAATTTCCCCTCTATTTCTTACTGCAGCATCCTTCCATGAAATGCAATGTTTCATTTTGTTGTGGTTCTTTATCCCCCCCCCCCCACAGCCCCCACTTAATAGCCAACTGTTTTTCTTGAACCAGTATAAATCAGTGTGCTGCAAATGTTATAAAACCTGAATCATGAGTCTTACTGTGTCCAAAAACAAAGGTGTCATTTTCTTCCCACTACATTAGCTTCTGCTTGCCTTGCCGGTGGGAACAAGTGGGTGGAAATTTCCAGAGGCTACCTGAAACGATTTGTCAAGGAAATTTCTAATGAGGGCAGGAAATCTGGGATCACAGTTTTTCCCTCTAAGGACTTGTTCCAAAGAGTTTTTGTCCGCTTAGTCTCAGTATTTTTTAATAATTGGTTTTCAGTGGTGTCAGAACCCTGGTATGGCCCTGCAGGAAAGTGCGTGATTTGAGCACAGGCCTCATGTCTAACTCCCCTTTGAGCCCAAACCTTGGAGATCTGTACACATAAATTACGTTTTATCTTCATGCTTTGTTGTGAGGATGAGTCTCTTACAGGAAACAAAACCTTGCATTTTTTTTAAAGATTTCTTTAATTTTTTTTTTTTTTTTATTTTGAGAGACAGAGTGTGCATGCAAGTGGGGGAGGGGTAGAAGGAGAGGGAAAGAGAGGGAGAATCCCAAGCAGGCTCCATGCTGTCAGCACAGAGCCTGCCACAGAGCTCGAACACCTAAACCATGAGATCATGACCTGAGCTGAAACCAGGAGTCAGACACTTAACCAAATGAGCTACTTGGGCTCCTGAAGGGCTTGCATTTTTAAGTAACAAACCTCAGGTTCACTCATTGATTGGAGGCTGTGAGCAGCACGACCAAGAGGGGCTCAATGCATCAGAGGTTCACTGGCACCCAGCATCAGTCAATGTCTTGTGTTCTGGTTAGAACCCTGCATAGGTATAAGAAGGAAATAGTCTGTGGCAAAGGCCCACCTGTTTTTGTTATTTAAAAACATATTGAAAAACATCAAGCTGGCTACCATCTATGTATTATGGTGGTAAATTTCTTTTTTTTTTAGTACATTGTAGAAATTAGTTTTAACATATATAAAGTTTTAGGAAATAAAAGACCATATGTATTTGAATCTTCTAACTTAAGAGGGGTTTATTCCCAAGATGTGTTCCTTAGTTGGTTATTTGGAAATCAAGACATATTTTCACATTTGACGGTAATACCAATGGTGTTTGAATCTTCAAATTCAGCCCTCTCTCTCTTCCCCTTCCCTGACAAGCACTTATATAATCTATAATGTGACCATGGTATAGGACCCAAAGTATGATTATAAACATTTGTTAGGGAAACGAAAGCCAGGGGGCACCTGGGTGGTTCAGGAGGTTAAGCATCCCACTCTTGAGCTCAGTCCAGGTTCCACATTGGGCTCCACACTGGTCATGGACCCTACTTAAAAAAAAAAAAAAAAAAAGGAAAGCCAGGAGATAAAAAAAATAAAAGCACTGAAGACAACTATGTATTACTAGTTTGGGTAATGGAACGGTTTTTTTAAAAAATGTAGACGAACATGTAATGACTCTTGGTTCATATAAATAATTTAAAAAAAACTTCTTCAGGTAAATATCAATTAGCAATTTTAGAAACCACTTTTGTTCGAACTTTGAAGGACTGTGTTAGCACTATTTTATTCTGTCATAACCATGACATTAAAGGACAAATTGACAAATAGGCCCAGCTAGAGGAAGGCAGAATCTTATAAAAGTGGACCATTCAAGGTAACCTGACATAGGTAATCAGAGTCCTAATAGGGCGGATGATAAAGCTACATCGTTTGCCGTTGCGCACTAAAAACATCAAGTAAGAGGAGTAGATTTACTCTGGGGATTTCCATATGTAAGTTAGATTCTATGTATGAGACAGAAAAAATAAATTACCATACTAAGCAAATGAAGGTTTCAAATATATCCCTTTATCTTTTGTTCAAAAATGACTTGAGAGATTGAATAACAAGATTAGTGGGAATACTTGATTTTCAAATCTCCAGAAAGACGGCTACATAGAACACAAGAAACATTTCTGCTAGCTCATGATCTCAGAATACCATACTTTCCCAACAGAAAATTCTAAAATTATGTTCTGTAAGAATCTGAAGCATGTGAGTCTAAAACACTACTTTTATATAAGGGCAGTAGTAGCAAGGACAGAAATGACATTTAAAATTGCCATTAAATTTTGCTGCAGTTATGATTATTTTTATTTGACATTATTTTCTAATAATAATATGGTTATTATTCTTTGATATAATTTGATTATATCGATGCAACTGTTCTCATTTGTTTGAACTCTAATAAAATCAATGAATCAAAACAATGAAACAAAAACAAATGTGAAAATTTAAAATTGTGCTATAATCCTTAGAAGAGAAAAAATAAAATTCTATTATAATAGGGTTCTGGGAGAAAGACAAAGTATATCCTACTCATGATAGGATAGAAGTATAAATCTTAGTAACTCTGCCAAACTTCTAAGGGCAGAGAATAGAACGATGGTTACCATAGGCTGGCAGGAAGAGAAAATGGGGAGACATTGGTCAAGGGATACAAAGTTTCAATTATACTAAGTTTTAGTGAGTTCTGGAGATCTAATATGCAACAGTGTGACTGTAGTTAACAATACTGTTTGTATACTTGGACATTTGCCAGGAGGGTAGATCTTAAGTGATTTCACCACCAAAAAAAGAAAAGAAGGAAGAGAAAGGAAAGAAAGAAAGAAAAAGAAAATGTTTAACTGTGGGGGTTGATAGATAGGTTAATCAACTTGATTGTGATGAATACTTCAAAATGTGTGTATATAAATATATAAAATCAAACTATATACCTTAATTTTTAATTAATTTTTAATTTTCAATTATACCTCAGTAAAACTTGGGGAGGGGAAGCAAATCGAGAATTTCAAAGTATGTGGAATTGTAAAATAGACAAATAAAACTCCACAATTCACCCTAATTTTTAAAACCAGGTAAATAATATAGGTATTTTTTCTTAAAGCTATGAGAAATCAAACATTTCAAACATGAGAGAAGTTTCATTCTTTTACTTTTCTTTCACTATGAACAATAGATAGATAATATTAAATTATTCTGTAATTTTAAAATGTCCATTGTTTTCTTCAAATTAGATTACTCTGAAAGAAGAAGACAGTAATTATGAGAGTGAGTTATTGCAGTGGTTTCTAGTTCTGACCTCCAGTTGTCACATGATGTTGACCAGACAAGCCTTACTTTCAGTACATAAAAAAGCGAGAGCTTATGCATGATTGCCTTTCATCATTAAAATTGGAAAAGTCTCAGTAATCACAATACATTAAACATATCTTAATAAAAAATAATCTAGAAGAGTAGTTTCTAAAAATTATTTTTAATAATAAGCTCTACACCGAACACGGGGCTTGAACTCACAACCCCAAGATCAAGAGTCACATGCTGTACCAACTGAGCCAGCTAGGCATCCCAATAAAAATACTCTGAATACATAATTATTAGTTACATTTCATTAGTATTTGCCAAACCCAGTTTCACTAATTGACCATATTATTAAAATTTATATATTTGTGTTACAAAATTGTATTTGTATGTAGCTATTTAAAAATGATAAATACAGAATCTACTATAAAAACATCAAAAGGGCAGGATTCTTCAAATTTTATTTTAATAAAATGAAGTTATTGTTTTTCCTACACCTGCAAAATTCTATTAAAAGCAAAATCAAATGCCACTTTCTGGGATGTGTTCCTGAAGGCTTCATGGTTAGTGATTTTCTAACCACTCTCATAAATGTCATAAGCCAAATTTTCTATCCCTCCAGAGGAGGGAAGAAATATGGGTGTCTCTTCTATATGAACCTAGAGCAGAAGAGCAGGTGACATGGAGAAAGGTTGACAGAAGGAAGTAGCAATTTCTGCCTTTATGATGCTAATCTTAAATTGGTAGTAGGTCATTTGACATAGTCTGGAAGAAGACAGAGGTGTTAGATTGCAATCCTGTTAAGCAGGAAGGGTGTATGTAACACTTGTTTTAGGTTTTGAAGCATGAATAGTGGTTGGCAGGTGATGGAAATGAAGAATGGTTCTGTGGAATGCAGTCAGATGAAAATACAACACTGAGGTGTGAAATAGCACCCTACCTGGAGACAGTCACCATAAAGAGTTCCCTGCTTCCTGGCAATGAAGAGAGAGGGAAGCGTGGCAGAGAGATGAGGTCAGAAGAGAGATGGGCATTGGAGAATGGAAGGCTCTAACTGCTAAGTTAAGGATTTGGGACTCCCTCCTGGGGACCCCATGCAGCCAGTGAAGGGTTTTCAGCCTGAGTGGCTCAGTCAGTTAAGCGCCTGACTCTTGACTTTGGCTCAGGTCATGATCTCACGGTTCGTGAGTTCGAGCCCTGCATCAAGATCTCCGTTGACAGTGCGGAGCCTGCTTAGGATTCTGTCTCCCTCTCTCTCTGCCCCTACCCCGATTGCTCTCTTTCTCTCTCTCTCAAAATAAATAAAACTGAACTTAAAAAAAGAAGAATCTGATTAGATGTATTTTTTTTAAGATGGCTCTCATGATCTGTGATAGAATGAGAATGGAGGTAGAGAGACACCTAGGACTTCACAATGTACAGGAAGAGATGAGGAGACCCCCAAATCAAGGTATTAACACAGAGGGTGGAAGGGAAAGGGTAGATGTGAATGGTATGAAATGGAAATAGCAAAACTAGAAGTTCGGTGAGAAATAGAGCTGGGGGGCGGCGGGGGGAGATCTTGATGATCGGAGCCATCCAGTTTGGGAAGTAGCGTGGAGGGGGCTGCCATGGGGGAAATATACATATTTTTTTTAGGGGATTATGGAGAAGGACTGTTATGTGTTGAGTTTTAGATGTCCATGGTATCTTATATGGGGATGTTCTTTGACAGATTTGTAGTTAGCAAGAACTAAAGGGGTGTGTGTGTGTGTGTGTGTGTGTATAAAGAAATACAACATAGAGGTGCCTGGGTGACTCAGTTGGTTAAGCATCTGACTCTTGATTTTGGCTCAGGTCATGATCTCAGGGTCATGAGATCGAGTCCTGCTTGAGATAATCTCTCTTTCTGTCCATCTGCCCCCTCCCCTGCTCACATGCTCTTTCTCTCTAAAATAAAAAAAAAAAAATTTTAAATAAAAAACAGGTATAATGCAAATGGGTATATACATACACACACAGATGGCAAAGAGGCTATGGAAAAACAGGTAGGGTGATTCGTGAGTACAGGAAGATTGGAGAAGGAAATCACATCAGAGAAGGCTTCACATAGATATAGTTGAGTTAGGTTTAAAACATTACTAAGAATTTTCTGGGAATATACTTCAGGTATTAGGAACAGGGGATGGGTATTCTAGGAAAAAGCACAGAGGTATGAGAAAAGAGTAATCAGTCGCCAATCACAAACAATGAGAAATGATCACTTGGGAACACATTTGGAGTGTTAATATTCCCTAGTTCTCCACCTCCCCATCCTCTGTGAGCCCTGAATCAGAGGAGCAACATAGGAGGAGCCTCAGAATAAAACACTGAAGGATCTACTAGAAAGGTATGAAAAATACTGAAACAAAGCTCTATTCAGTGTCCTGGGTAAACAGATCAAAGAGGAAACAGTTATGGTACAGTGTCAAAAAATTGGGGAGAGAGCTGAAAATCACAAGCTGAACACCACACCCTGAAGTGTTGATGTCCTCAAAGAATCTCTGGAATCGGGACAAAAGGCAGATAGCAAAGTAGAGAAGATGGGAATAGGGAGGTAGCATTGAAGAACTTTGGGCAGCTGGGAAAGGTACCTGACGTATTCAGTCAAATCCCCAAAACAAAACAGAAATGAGATAAATAGGCGAAAGAGTCTGGGCTGAAAATGTAAAATGCAGAAAAGCAGATTCAACCCTGGTGGCTATGGTAATTAAGGTCGTAACTTACACACAGATGTTTCATATTCATACACATTTTTAGCATAGCAAATACAACCTTACGTGCCTAAGCGCTCATTCCCCATCCCCACAATTGCCTCTGTACTAACCTCAGCGGTGAAAAACCACATCAAAGAAAAACACACCTTAACAGGCTTGACTAGAAAGGTATGAAGGATATGGACTGTTTTGCCTGGCAGTTGATTTTTAAGCCTAGGCTTAAAGATACATGCTGAGAACTTTGAGAAAATGTATTGAAAGTTGCAATAGAAAGTCCCATTAACTTTAATGGGACTTTCATGGCTAATTCCCTGTGCAGCGCTGAAAATGTGCCCCTTAGACTTGATTGCTTTTTTGCCTTAAGATATATGGAGTTCGTGGAGTATTCAATTTGGCTGTGCTTCTGCTGCCAGGATCTCGCTCTAGCTGTTGCCCATCACTTCTGCATTCTGTTCAGTTGTTTTCCACCGTGCACCCCTCTGCCTGCCGTCTCTTTGCCTTCTTTTCAAATACTCATTAACCCCTTGTCTTTCAGCTCTCAGACTATGACACACAGGAGCCCAGTATGGTCATGGGAAGATTTCATCAGTCCTCTCTGTTTGACCAGAGTCATACAGTAATTTTGAAAGCATCGATAGACATCCAGAGGGTATCCCTATAAAACACACTGGAAATTTGCCTGAAAGATTACTGGCTTTTGGATTAGAGCTATTATCGGACTGCCATTTACATTTTCTTAAAGGGAGAGTGTAAATGTGTAGTATTATACATGCATATATATGATGAGTGAATCCTGTAGTACTGAAAACAAAAATCGGTTTGCCCTTTTTTGACGTAAATGTATTTATGTGTTTCATTTCAAAAAACGCCTTCTCTCTTCAGGGGAACAAGGACATAGGTGTTAGGTTTTGGAAACCCCTGTTGACTTGTGGCAGTTTTCTCAAGCTTTTCATTTGTCCCAAACACTTTGCTAAGGGTGACCAAAGTGGGAAAGATTCATAGGTTAGCAGGGGGCCTTTCCATATTAATTTTTCAGAGGCTGCCTGGGTGGAACTGTAGCAGCCAACTGGGGATTGCTCAGTGTTTAACGTACTGCATTAGCCCTCAGGTGTACAATTCTTCCTCAGTGCAAGGTAATAAAAGGGAGCAGGGGAAAGAAACCACGTTAAACGATTAGTTGCTTCATTCAGGTGCTTCATCCTGGTTGTCAATAGACTTTTCACAGTAGTGTTCTGTGCTCAGTAGTTAAAAGTAATTAGAAGCCAGAATAAATGAGATCACCGCGGGAAGGAACAGCTTTACACAGAACAGTGCGTTTTATGTAGAAAAGTACGAATCTGTAGTAGAGAAGGACTGCCATCTCCCTTCAATTTATTTTTGCTACTTGATTGCTTTACAATCGATGTATTTCCTTAGCGTGCTTCAAATCTAGATCCTTTTTAATTGTGAATGCCTTTTTGTATGATGGGGTCTACATTCATAGTAAGTAGTGTGGGCTGGCTAAATTAATCTCTACCAACACAATGCATTTAAAGTATAAATGTTGATACCAAGATCGTGATTGTTGAAGTATGGATGTGGGGAGCTGGAACTTTCTAAATGCAGTAATCCACGTGATGTGATTTTGGTAACATGGAAAGAGCCCTGGACTTTGAATCCAAAAAAACTGGTTTTGAATCCTATTACTTATTTACTGTGTGACCGTGATTACATCACCCGGTCTCTCAGAGACTTATTGGTGAAGTGGGAATAATAATTTCTTTCTGAAAAAGATAGCAGAAGGAATCAATGAGCAATGTATGTGAAAGCATCTACCGCAAGACCTGGCATTGGTGAACACTGAGTTTCTTCTATCTTAATCTGTGTTTCTGATAGTGAATCCACCTTCCCATTGCAGAATTAGAAATATGAAATGCATCTGTTTTAAAATAACTAGATCAAAAATTGAGCACTATTTCCTGAATTCGCCCATTCTGTTCCATCCTTATTTGCATTGCCTTTCGTTGGATCCCCTTTCCCACCCCCACAAACCCCCTCCCCACATGTGGATTGCTGCAGCAAAGCTCCTGGTCTTTCCATCCAGTCTTGTCATTCCTCTATTTTCCACACCCGCTTCCAAGGCAGTACCTTTGTTTTGTCTCGTTTTTCAGATTAATCTTTTCTAGATTAGAAATCTACTCATGTTACTCTTCTGCTTAAAATACATCACTGAGGGGGTGCCTGGGTGGCTCAGTCAGTTAAGTGTCTGACTTCGGCTCATGATCTCACAGTTCATGGGTTCAAGCCTTGCGTCCGGCTCCGTGCTGACAGCTCAGAACCTGGAGCCTGCTTCGGATTCTGTGTCTCCTTCTCTCTCTGTCTCTCTCCCCACTCATTCTCTCTCTCTCTCTCAAAAAATGAATAAAAATGTTAAAAAATATTAAATACTAAATAAATAAATAAATAAATAAATAAATAAATAAATAAAATAACTAGATCGGGGCGCCCTGGCGGCTCAGTTGGTTAAGTGTCCGACTTCAGCTCAGGTCATGATCTCGGGGTTCGTGGGTTTGAGTCCCACGTCCAACTCTGTGCTGACAGCTTAGGACCTGGAGCCTGCTTCAGAGTCTGTCTCTGCCTCTCTGCCCCTCCCCTGCTCACACTGTGTCTTCTGCCCCTCCCCTACTAGCATTCTCTCTCTCTCAAAAATAAATAAACATTAAAAAAATTTTAAATAACTAGATCATGCCTACTAAAATAGGGGAGACCTTGCAAGAACTATTTCAAACATTATAGTTAGATGTGAAGTAGATTTTAAATGTTCTCACCACAAAAAAAGAAATGGTGGGGCACCTGGGTGGCTCAGTTGGTTAAGCATCCGACTCTTAATTTCGGCTCAGGTGATGGATCTCACAGTTCATGGGTTCCAGCCCCACATCAGTCTGTGTGCTGACAGCATGGAGCCTGCTTAGGATTCTCTCTTCCTCTCTCTCTGTGTCTCTCTCTCTCTCTCTGCCCCTCCCCTACTTGCACTTGCTCACGTGTGCTCTCTCTCTCTCAAAAGTAAAGAAATAAACATTTTGGAAAAAAAGAAATGGTAATTTTGTGGGGCAATGCAGCTGTTAGCTAACCGTATGGTGGTAATCATTTTGTCACATATAAATGTATAAATGAACATGTTGTACACCTTCAACTTGCAGAATGTTATATGCCAATTATATGTCAACAAAACTAGAAAAAAAATCACAGTAATGAGTCATGATAGGATGAAAGAGGGGTGTGAAAACTACAAGAGTTAACTCCTCTGAACTGTGAGAAATAGAATACACAAAACACTGGGCCCTATTAGAGCTTATTTTTAGAATCCTCCTTTGGTAGCTTGTAGAAAGTCACTCAAGAGCAGCAGAACAGAATCCCCTTGAAATCAAGGACAGGAAGTTTTCTTTCCTGGCCTCAAAAACCAAGAGTATGGGTTAGAATAGACACAGATATTTAGGACTTGAAAAGAATCAGATGCCGACACTTGTTTATTCATGCATTCACTGAAGGGAAAAAGAAAGGACGGAGCACTGTTGTGTGGCCCACACCGTGCTCTCCCAAACCAGAGAGGTAAGAGGGTCACAGTGCTTACAATCTGAGATCTTGACAAGGGACCCACATTGGAAGCCAGGCAGCCATACTATGGAGCATGAGTATACTTTAGTAATGACAATAGGAGAAAGATGGTCAGAGGATTGACTTTTTAAAGGAAACGTCTCAAGGAATAGGTTTATCACTTTCAAAGTGCAATAGAGAGGAAGAATATATAACATGCCATGTTGACAGTGAAAACGGATTTTGTTAGGGTTTCAAATGTTTTCTTCAGAACCCAGAAAATATTGGCAAATGATAATTGGACAATTGTGATGAGGGAATAATTACCAGTTAATGAATTAATATAAGAATAATTAATCAGAATATTATGATATATATTTTCCAAATATTACCAAAACTCAGCCAGAGTTGTTAATCAGAAGACCTGGTGTGAACAGTGATTGAACCCAGAGAACGGGAAGTACAAGCCATTGTTGAAGAAAGAAAAGCCATATGCCATTTATAAGCCACAAGGAAGGAAATCTGATTGTATTTTTACCAGTATTTATTGTCCTTATAATGCATTTATTACTTCATCAAATATATTTTATCAGTGATTACTTCCTGAACAAACACATAGATGGCATACAACACATACAATACATGGAACAAATGCAGAATATAAAGAAATGAATCTTTTTTTTTTTTAATTTTTTAACATTTATTTATTTTTGAGACAGAGAGAGACAGCGCATGAACAGGGGAGGGGCAGAGAGAGAGGGAGACACAGAATCTGAAACAGGCTCCAGGCTCTGAGCTGTCAGCACAGAGCCCGACGCGGGGCTCGAACTCACGGACCGTGAGATCATGACCTGAGCCGAAGTCGGACGCTCAACTGACCAAGCCACCCAGGCGCCCCAAGAAATGAATCTTTTAGGAGTGTACATATAAGACCTTTGGCACACATTAAGAATTCATGTCAGTTTTTTCAGTAAGTCTATACGGAATGCTTACTGAGTCCTGGGAAGTATGTAACGTCTAGGAAGGCTACAGTCAGTTCAGACACCAGTCCGGCCTAGTGATGGTGGTAGTGGTAACAGTATTAATATCAGTGAAAATTGCCAACATTTGTTAAGAATATACTACATGCTATCCCCTGTGTTAAGTACTAAATGTGAATTATTTCACGTAATCCTGGGAACAACACACTGAGGTGCATTTATCATTGAACTCAATTTACAGATGAGGAAAAAGAGTTTCAGGAGCTTCAGCAACTTGCCCAAGTTCACATAGTTATTAACAAAATCCAAGATCCAACTCAGGAAGTTTACCTGCAATGCCTGTGTTCTTTAACCCTACACCTTTCACACAAGTATGATACAGCATGATAAGAGGTATGATGTGTGACCTTAAACAAGCATTATGAGATCCCATACATGAGGGAGCAGCACATGAGAAACAAAAGAGGGAGTGATTTCAGAGAACTGTACACAGTAGAGTGGAAGAATGAAGACGGAAAACCAGGGACCGTATTGTGCACATTTTGTGTTGCACGTTAAGAAGTGGGAAGCCATTTGATGTTTTGCGCTTTGATCTGCATTTTTAAATGATCACCTTTGCTATGGGGCAAAAACAGTGGGAAGAGGCAAGACTAGGAGAGTCAGAGTGAGGTTGCACCAAAATAGGCAAGAGATATTAGCAGCGTACCTAAAGAGGAGAGATTTATGACACAGTAAGAAATAGGAAATTAAATAAGCATGAAAGGTACTAGAGTTAGGTATGTTAACATGTGGAACTGCACAGTCCATTCATCCCTTATAATGAATGAGTTTAGTTTGATGGCTTGGGGGCTTGTAACATTTCTCAGTCCGGAGGTGAAACAGTGGGCAAATGACAGATAACTAGACAAACATTTTAGGGAAGTGGTGATTTTAATATTAACCCACAATCTGGGAAGGTTTTATGAAAATGGGAACATTAAAGATACTAAAATGTAATTTCATAATAATACTTTAAGGAATTAGATCATTTCTACGTCTTATTTCTTCTAAGTGCTTTCTTTTTTTTTTAATATGAAATTTATTGTCAAGTTGGTTTCCATACAACACCCAGTGCTCATCCCAACAGGTGCCCTCCTCAATGCCCATCACCCACCCTCCCCTCCACTCCCTCCCACCCCCCATCAACCCTCAGTTTGTTCTCAGTTTTTAAGAGTCTCTTATGTTTTGGCTCCAAACCACTTTCTTATCAGAGCCGATATCAATGAGAGAACCTCTAACTCATCTATTTCCTACCACTGCTTGTTTTGTGACAGCTGAATAAGATGGGAACATGAGAAAAGCACAAAGAAGAGCTAAAAACACTCGGAAACTGAGCAGAATCGTTTGTATTTTTTCCAACAAGGAGAAATGTATCTTTAGTTCAAAGATTGTTGCAACTAATCTGCCTCAGGCCGCCCGGGACAGAAGTTCAGATGATGCCGTGGAGTGCATCAAATCAGGCAGTCGCAGAACCTTCCATGTGTCATAAAAAGCTTCTGTGTATAAAAGAGTGGTGTGCAAATAGCAGAAGTGGCTGCTGCTGCTCCAGCTTATTTCACCTCCTTTGTTCTCTTGGGATTGAAACAGTCATTATTTCTCTGCAAATTTCGAATGCTGCCCAGGTAGTCAGCTTAGTGAAGTATCACGGAAAACCACAGCTGATTAGAGTCCTAATAACTTGTTTGTGACAGTCCCTTGAACAAGGATAATGGGCCTGGCTTTTAATTAAAGGAGAACAAAAGAAGACATTTATAGAAAAGGGGGAAATTATTTCACGTTTTCAAATCTAAATCTGTAATACTCTAAATAGACAGTCCTATAACCGTAAGAAAGCCCTATAACTCATGTGAAGAATATTATCAAAATGATAGGTTCCTTAGGATGTCCTTATAGATAGACTCTGAGTGATGCATTTGCGCCAAGGGAATTTTCTCCCTCTTGTCTCCAAGACTAAAGGCAGCATCATATTTATAAAGGAGGGTGAAAATGAGGCAATACACCTGGAAGTCCCAAGCTAAAAGAACAAAATCAGACTCTGATTATTATGTAGAATTCTACATTGGGACAAAACACACTGATTTCAGAATTGTTAAATATTTATTTCTTCTTTTTTTCTTTCTTTTTTTTTTAATGTTTATTTATCTTTGAGAGAGAGTGAGAGAGAGACAGAGCATGAGCAGGGGAGGGGCAGAGAAGGAGGGAGACACAGAATCTGAGGCAGGTTCCAGGCTCTGGGCTGTCAGCACAGAGCTCAACACGGGGTTCAAACTAACAAACCATGAGATCATGACCTGAGATGAAGTCGGATGTTTAACCAACTGAGCCACCCGGGTGCCCCCATCCTGTTTTTCTAACAAGAAATTATTCTGCTAATTATACTGCATGAGCACAAAAAAAGATAACATAGTTATCCAAATGCCTCAATTCTATTACTTTTGCACAAAATAGTTAAAATCACTGTTCAAGTAGCTTTTGAAGTCACAATGTGAATCTCTAAATCCAGTGACTCTGGTGGGTTTTGTATGGGGGTAGTTTTCAGTTATAATTAAGTATGTAACACTATTGAGGAGTACAATAGAAATTTTCAAAGTAATGTTTGGCCTCAGTTTTAAAAATATAGGGAAATAAAAACACACTGACCCTTGCATTTCCCGTTGTAATGTTTTTCACTTCATCGTCTACATCGTGGTAGTTTATGGCAAATTGTGGTGACTGCAGATCCAGAGCTCTTCATCACATTAGTGTTGCATGTATTTTATTTGTGTCAGAATCTGAATGACCCTTCTCCACTAGTAATAGGGAAGGTTGGGATCACCCCCAAGAGAGAGCATCATAATGATCAGATTCCTGACTGTGAGCTAAGAGTCAGCAAATAAATCCACTGTTGGAAAACAGAGCTGAAAGCCATAAACCTCACATGGTTCTGGTTTCTCACTTCAGTTTCCCAGTGAGTCATTGCATAACCCTTGTGGCCCAAAAGGGGTGACGCCTGTCCCCAAGTGTTCAATTTAATGCATTTCAACCCTTGGGAGATTGGCTTCCTTGTTCAGTGCAGTTTGAATCAACATTAAATAAAGCATTCAAGCTTGGGAGGTTTTAAAAGGTAATTGGGAGTAAAACTGATGGCCTTTATGAGGCCATTTTTGTCTGGGATCATGGTAAATGACCAAATATGTAGAAGATCCTTGGGTTTTGAGAATCTTTTATGTAATTTATTATAGAAGTGTCACGAATCATCTTAAGGAGAAGCATTAACAGGTTTTTTTAAAGGACTAACATAAGTTGTTTCAAGATTTGAAGTCTTACAAAGTGAACTAAATATAGTGTAATACAGTATGATTTAATAAATGGTTGGGGGGCGCCTGGGTGGCTCAGGAGGTCAAGCCTCCGACTCTTGATTTTGGCTCAGGTCATGATCTCACGGTTTGTGAGACAGAGCCCCGTGTCAGGCTCCACGCTGACCCTCCCCCACTCTCTCTCTGCCCCCCCCCCCCCCCCCCAAGATAAGTAAAAGCTTAAAAAAATAAAGAGTTAAAAAACAATATATCGCATTTAAGCCCATTTAGGAAAATAAGCTTTGTCTCTTCAGGAGACTTAGTTGAGGCAGAGGTTTGGACGCTGATCGTGTTGTGCCCCTACCATCTAGAAAATGGACTGGCAACTGGGAGACTATTTCACATGCTTTTTCTGACCTTTCCCTCTACATTTTGACATACAACATAAAATTGATACCTGATGTCCAGAATCCGTTGGGACAAACATATGAAATAAAAATCCCAAAGAAACATAGGAGCAAGTGCAAATTACAGTCGGGTGAAGTCTATTTCTACCAAGCCCCAATTTGTAAAAGAGATAATGGTGGAAGTTTGTCATTCGCTTCATGAATTTATCATAATGATATAACATAATTTTATAAAATTAATAAAATTCTAAATTTTTAAAAATTAACCACAGGGTTATTTCAATGACCAGCATTTAAAAATAAGTAGAAAGAGGTTTTGTAAGTAGTTAAAATATAATGGGGTTTGGGAAATGGGATTTATGAAAGCTCACATTCCTCAAATTTTCCAAGTGATGTGTTGCTCATAATGAATTCATGTAGACAGACTTACAGTGTGAGTGCAGTAGCAAAGTGGGGTGGAAATAGCATTACCACAGGCGTGGCTAAGTGTCACTTAAGGTAATTCTTATGGCAGTTTATGAGGCCACTATGCCAGCTTTTATCATTTCACAGATTAAAAAATTGAGGCTGAGAGAGTTGAAGTAACCTGGCCGGGGACCTACAAAGACATCCAGTACCCCTGGTTATGACGCCCATGTTGTCAACTGCTATTCTGTATTCAGAAAGGTTTTGTGATATTTTGAAAGACACTCCAAAAGTGGACAAACATTCCTTACGTGGGGAGAGCTTTGTGCAGTGGTACCAAATGTTGACCAAGCAGAAAGAAGTTCTGGGTAGAGGGGCAGGATGGAATAGATGGAGTGCTGGGAAGATGGAGCAGAAAACGGGAGAGCAATTGGTAGAAATCCTTAAGCATCAGGTGAAGAGTTTGCTTTTGCAAATATTGCCTGGAAAGCAACTGAAGATCTTTTGAGTACAGTATTGATAGCATATTAAGGACAGATGCTTAGTAAATTATTTTGGTAATTTGCTTCACAAATTGCTATCTTACATCATATAATGTAAATGTTGGATTTTTTTTTCATATCAACCAAGGAAATAAGGGCCTCACTTACTCCTAAACTCTGATCCTCAAGGCCATGCATCTTGCAGGCCCAGACTACTTCTCTAACTTCATCTCCTCCTCTCTGTGTGACCCTGCACATCAAGCTTCACACTTGCTCTTAAGCAGACAGAAAATGCATTAACCTCAGGGCCTTTGCACTTGCTCTCCCTGAAATGGTCTTCCCAATAGCAGCACTTTTCTCTGCTGTTTCACCCTATTCAGTTTCTATTCCCTTAAAAATTTTTACTTTTCTGGATAACTTATCACCACCTGATATCCTATATTTGCTTCTTTATTTTCTTTTTTCCTCCCCTTGAAGTTTAATCATCAAAAACGATGGTACTTTTTTTCTGTTTGCTGTTGCATCCCCAGCACACTGAAGTGGATAAAGATTTTAGGGTCTGAAGTTAAGTGCCCTATTTAAGAAAAAAGAATAGAAAAATTACAAAATGAAATAGAAGTGAAACTTAATATTTATTTATTTGGAATGCAAAAAAATTTACAAGATTTAAAATGCTGGCAAATACCACAAGCATTATAAAATCTGAAAAACAAAAGACTGCCTTTTTTTTACTCTATTGCCTGACCCACCTCTATAATTCTTCCCTCCACAGTTTTTGGTAACATACTCTTTGACTGCCTCTTCAAATTATAATAATTTTGTAATATAATCTACAGAGAGAATAGGAAAATAATTTTGTTCTATCTCTAGCATAGCTGAACAAGTTTTTAAAAATATATTGATTAGAAAAACCTTTTAATTTCAACATTATTGCTAAATCTCTTACACATTTTTAAATTGTTGTTGAATATGAAAACCCTTATAAGGTTCTTTAGCATATGAACCATAACGTTTGGAAGAATATTCCACAGACTAGCTTCTGGCTCTGTACATTTCTAGCCTGGTTTTTCCAACACCACACACAGCGCCGGGTGCCTCAGGGTATGAATATTGCGTTGAGCAATATTGAGCCCTGCCCCTCCTTGAGCCCTGCCCCTCCTTTTCAACAGTAGGTAAGTGAGTTGCACAATGGACAGTACAAATACTCTGGGATCCATTTCTACACGAGAAGACTACAGAAGCCTAACTAAAATGGAAGTGACTGCAAGTCATATACATAGGTTCCAGTCAGCCTAGCCTAAGTGTGTCCTAAGTCTACTTCCCAAGGGAAGTTGGGACAGACATAATTAGGTCAGCAGTCCTAACTATTTGCAATTAAAACATTTTGCTTCAGACAGGGCATCTGGGTGGCTCAGTTGGTTGAGCATCCAACTCTTGATTTCAGCTCAGGTCATGATCTTACGGTTCATGGGATCGAGCCCCACTCTTGGCTCTGCTCACAGTGCAGAGCCTTCTTCAGATTCTCTCTCTCCCTCTCTCTGTCTCTCTCTGCGTACCCACACTCTCTCTCCCTCAAAATAAATAAATAAATAAATAAATAAATAAATAACCAACCTTTTGCTTTTGCAAATTTATAAAAGCATGTGACTATGTGAACAATTTGCTAGGGATCCATATAAGTAAGGGACCCTGACTTTCAACCTTTTTTAGCTTGTTAGTAAATCAGCTTCCTCCAGCACCTAATGGTACTTGTGGGTACAAAGTAGACACTCAAAAAATATTTGTTGAGTGAATGAATGAACAAAAGTTACTCCTTTGTGACTCTTCCCATAACATTGTTAAATCAGAGTGCCTTTCAAATTAAATTGGACCCATTAACTACAGGTTACATTTATCATATTAAAACTCTACTATATCTCTGATGTGATGTAGGATCTATTCTTAATACAAAATATGTCAAGAAGATTTATTCATTACAAGCACGGATATATTGACCCTTTCCCTTTTCTTTCTGTGGGGAAATTCACAATTTCTGCATAATTTTATAGCCCTGTCAAGTACATTTTCTCAGGAGTATGCCCTAAGCAGAGCTATTATTGGAATGTCTTCCTACTAAAATTATGGAACAACTTTCCTCAGTGTCTATGTTATATTTGCCTTTTTATCAAGGACAAATTCTACTCTGTGATCTTTATTTTTTTTTATTTTTGTGACTCCCAGGGAAGAGTTGTCTAAAATTTAAAAATGATACTACAACTAGAAAGATCTGAAAACTGAAGGCCCATGATTTCCAGGATGGAGTAGAACTATAGGTTTAAATTTTAATTTAACTGTCTAATATGAAAACAGTTATAGTGCTAGAAAGGAAACTGGTGGGTCAGATAAGAACTCTTGTCCTGAACGAATTTGCTTAGGCTTCCCAGCCTTTGGTATGCTGTCTTCATTCTCTTGTCCAGGGTTAGCAAAGCTGTCTCACTGGCAATCAACAAAGTACCTATAAAACCAAATGATCTCTTGTCAAACCTGACTGAGTATATACCTTTATGTACCGTTGCAAAACCATGTGCCATTTCTGGATCTAGAATCTTCCCAAGAATGCTAGAAGCAGAAGTCTTCTTGCAAATGCTGAATTTTTCCACTTGACATTCAGATACTGATAGCTGAGAGAAGAGAAAAAGCTAGGATACAAATTTTGGTATATTAACAACAAAGTTGTGGGCTTACTGCTGAGCTTTCTTCCACATGCTTAATTCAGGAGAATGGAATCCTGTGATGCCATGATAGAAAAAGTAGGCTCTCACTGGACAAATCAACTGTGAGTCAAACACAGGCAATACTTCCCACAGGGACCTGGTTGTATCTTTTTAAGTGTTTCACTTTTTTAAAATTTCAAATTAATCTCGGGACCTAATTGGAATATACACAGTGGTTAGTATGAAAAGACAGATTAGAAAGACAAAGCCATCTGGTTTTGATATGCTAGTGAAAGAAAATATATGTATCCATTTTAAGGTAGATTTTTCTGTTAGATGATGTGTGTGTGATTGATTCTAAAAAGGTGACACCTGAAGGTACCCTCTCCGACAGCATATTACTGGACCACATTGGTTGATCGGGAGATTTTTAAAGTCTCTAGCAGATAATTTGCTGCTGTAGTACTGTTTACTACAACTTGAACTAGAGAGAAATAAATCGGTTTAAAAAGATTAAGAAAATGGATAAAAATTATAGGCTGCTTGTTAAAAATCCTTCACAACCAGTAAGTGTTTGTTATAAATAGAGGAAGGCAAGTCATGTTTTATCTAAAAGAACAGACATATTTAAGTTTGATTAGAAGAAGATAAAGATTTCTTTTAGTGTCATTCAGCTAGTATAATGAGTGTTATTGATTAAAATGTTGGAATCAATAAGGACTTAAAATTGGAGTAGAGGAGACCTTAAGGAGGTGGAAAAGGTTATGGCCTGTCAAATAAGCTGACAATTAAATGCTTTGTAAAAAATTGATTTTTTTTTTTTAAGCGTGAACGGTCAACTAAACTTCTTGGCTTTCATGGGTGTACGCTGTTCTACAGCATGTGAGAGCATATGAAACTGCAACTACATATTATTATCAGACTCATACACTAAATGTTTGTAAACATACTACCGAAAGCTAATTGTAAAACTTTAGCCCATCTGAATATGTTATTAATGCTGTGTAAAGAGGTCATTTAACAGCCAATGAAACTTAACATGTTTCTCCTTAGAATCCAATCATGTATAATAAGGCAGTAACTCATCAGGTTCTTTCTAAAATGTCAGCAGTAATGTTTTAAGCCCCTTACTCTTCTTTTTATTAATTCATCAGTATCAAAATCTAGCAGATGTATTGGATTTCTGTAGTTCAGTCTCTTAACCAAAGATAAGTGAGTTAGATATTCCTCACAGAGAAGCGATTGCATAGTAGACCTTTCATTTGTAAGGAAACACTGAACAGATCTAGAAAAATACACGTGTAAAAAAAAAAACCAACAAAATACAGGAATGTAAATGCAAAAATGGAAAAAAGACCATCAAAATATCCATGAATTGAAAAGTGCAGTAAGAGAAAATCTGCTCATGAATTTTACGAAAATTCAGAGACCAGCACCTGAAAATGTTAACAAATATGCGTAGGTTCTCAGAGCTGCCAAAGAGAAAAACGTGAAAGGACGTAAAAGGAATTCCTTAAAAGGGAAGGCAAAGGACAAAGGACAAGGAGAAAGGCACAGCAATTACTGAAATCAGGGGCTGGATTCTGAATTTTCTCCCGGTTGCTCTGGGCATCACATTCCTGTCTAACTAATTATAAGTTCCTTTTGAAAATTTTACAATCTCTTCTATTGGGTCCAAGAAACATACTTAAAAAAAAAATCAACTCTGATCTTAGTGGATATTAATTTCACTGTTTACTTTTCTAAGCCTTTTGGCATAAATTAGTATAAATCTATTAACCATCATATGTAGACATGAATGAAAAATATTAGGAAGTCATTTCTTTTAAGTTACATGGAATATCAGTAAGGAATAATGTCTGATAATTAGATTTTATTATAATTTTTTTAACTTTAGGTATATAAACTCATAAACGCAGTTCATTATGAGTTTGTTAAATTTAAATACTTAGGACCCCAGTCATGTAGCTCTCTAATCTATTTTTATTTTTATTTTATTAATTTTCATTTATTTATTTATTTACTTCTTTTTAATGTTTAATTTTGAGAGAGAGAGAGAGCGCATTCGCATGAGTAGGGGAGGGGCAGAAAGAGAGGGAGACAGAAGATCCCAAGCGGGCCCTGCCCTGACAGCAGAGAGTCTGATGTGGGACTCAAACTCACGAACCATGAGATCATGACCCGATCCGAAGTTAGATGCTCAACCGACAGAGCCACCCAGGCACCCCTATAATCTATTTTTAAGTAGGTGTTCTATGTAGAAATATCAATGGTTCATTGTCCAGTTGCTTCCATTTTGGCTGGCAGTTTTGATTTTGACATTAGTCTAGGGGAAGAAAAATAATTTTCCTTCTCTCCTTCTGAGTTCTTAGCTGAGACCCCTATAATAAAATATTAATGAGAGAAAAACAGTTTATTAACGTGTGTACCTTATGTATACATGGAAGATACCCAAGGAAAAATGAGTAACTCTCTGAGGAGGCAGATTTTGGGCTAGCATATTCTGTTGCCCTTCATCAGTCACCCAAAGCGTTTTGAAGTCCTTAATGGGAGCTGGTGGCATTTGACTTGCTTTTGCCTTTGCACACAGGTGCACCCTGAGCGTGACACTGGAGCAGGCCATCATTCTGGCCAGAAGCCATGGACTGCCTCCTCGCTACATCATGCAGGCTACAGATGTGATGCGGAAGCAGGTAAGTCACACACACAGTTTAGGGATTGTTTTACAGGACCTAGTTTTTTTTTTTTTTTTTTTTTTACATTTTCAATGTGTATTTATTTTTGAGAGAGAGAAAGAGAGAGAGAGGAGGAGGAGCAAAGAGAGAGTGAGACACAGAATCCGAAGCAGGCTTCAGGCTCCAAGCTGTCAGCACCGAGCCCAACTCGGGGCTTGAACTCACAAACTGTGAGATCATGACCTGAGCCGAAGCCGGAGGCCCAACCGACAGAGCCAGCCAGGTGCCCCTACAGCACCTGGATTTGAAGGTTCCTTTTAATCAGGATTTATCAGGTTTAATGAGGATTAGTCAGCATTTATCAGGTGTCTGATTAGTGCCTGGATGTGGGGGACACTTTTTCAGGCTCAGAGAGTAAGTGTGAACAAGAAACACTCCCAGGGACGAAGGCAATACAGACATCTATATGAGGATCCTCCAAGAAACCACGCCAACCTGGAAAAAAGGATGTGTAAGAGATAACCAGAAGGAGGAAAGGGGTTGGCCAAGTGTAATGGGCAGGAGTGGATTTGAGGCTTATGTAAGGAGCAAGGGCAAAGGCTACATGGCATTTTCTGGGCATCGCAGGTGATTTAGTAAGGCTCTGGAAATAGAATTGAGGAAGAGGGTGGGGGCAAGGAAGAAGAGGAAAGAATTGAAGGCCCTTCTTGCTCCTGGAGCTCTCAAAGTGAAGTCCAAGCCATGCTAAGAATTTGGTGCATTATTCTGAAGATAAAAGCACATATCTCAAATTTTCCTTCAGAGGATGAAGAGTAGTCTTTGGGATGTCGTTAGGTCACTGAAGTATTTATAGGTGGGAATAAACTCCCATAAAGAGAATGAGCCTTTGATACAATACCCGATGGTATTTTAATGTGATAGTTTGGTTTCTAACGCTTAAAATTCTTTTAAAAGGTAACAAAAATGCATTAACCTCCAATTTATTATTAGGAAAATGTGCCTTATATAATAGAAAAGGCACAACTTATTAGAAAGACAAGAGTTGGAAAATACCAATTTTATGTTTTATTCTGCCACAAGTTTCTCAGGGTAACCACAAAAAATTGATTTAACAAATATTTATTCTTGCTGACTTGGTTTGAACTGCCCAATGATAGTAAGTGATTTAGTTTTTAAGATATGCTTTTGTAGTTAAAACTTATTTGTTTACTAAAGACTTAGTGTATAACTCTTACGCAAACATACTAATCTCTGTGGGTTTGCGCCCAAGATATACTACAGAATGTAAAAAAAAAAAAAAAAAATCCATGGAAGCAGTCATAAGTGGTACCAGCACCGGTTTGGGGTCTGTAATTCAGGAATAAAGTACAATGAATGGATATACATTGGAGCTTCGAGGTGGGAACCCTGGAGCTGGAGACTGAAAACCAAGATCTGACAAGGTCTAACAGGGATTTGCTAAGTAAAGGTTAAATCCACAAGAAGCACAGGGCACAGTATGGTTCAGCTAGAAAAGGGCAAATACAGATGCAAATGCCATCAGATTTTGGAAGGATTTTTTGGATGGATATAATACAAATTTGGTTTTAAAAAGTAGACCAAAGTAAACTTGTGATTATTCATTTCAGGGTTGGGTTTGGGATGCCAAAAGTACAGAAAGACACTAAGCATTCTGTTTCACTCTCTTACTGTTAGAATAAGTTTGAATTAAGACTTGGAGGGGCCATCTCGAAATTATGGTTTATGGCAAGACTAAGAGACTGATTATTAGCCTGTTTTAGAATAATCTAGTACAGGAGTAATGATGAATTCACTAGATATACATTCTTACTATATGGACTTCAGTAATCAAAAACGTTTTAAGTTCTTACACATGAGAACGGACATCTATAAACTAGAGGGGGGAAAGTAAAAACCGTATTATGTAAGCCTTAGTGACTTATTTAACCAGTGCAAACCTTTTTGAAATACAATGTACATGCTATATTTACATATATTATTATATGTATTATTATATATTTATAAAATGTAACTTAAGGAAACTGAAAAGTTACGAAGCTTCTTATAAAATTTCTAAACTGCAGTTTTTCAGTATTCATCACTTCTTCCTTCTATTTTTAATAAATATATTTAGAATAGGTAGCTATCCTCTTTGTTACTGGTTTCTCTGCTGCAAATATGGCATCTCCAGGTGGATCTGAAACAAAGAACTGATTTCTGACTTCTGTATGGAAGATCAGAGAGCCTGGGGCCCTCTCTTTAGAGAAAGTGGGTTAAACTGGTGTACAGGGGGATTTTTGCAGCATTCCTTCTGCTGCCCATTCTCTCTCCAGTGTCCAACTGTTACAGGCAGTGGAATTAGTGGCTGGGATCCAGTCTGCAAGCCAGCTCTTACCTACCTGTGATCTAAGTAGTTAGAACACAAATGGGGATCAAAGATCTGACTTTTCTGTTCCTTTTGTTTCTCAAACATTTAGACTCAACTCTCCAGAGACTGAATGGTTGAGATGTTTGCCAGATTAATGAGTAATATTTTCTAAGATCTTTAGTTTCTTTTTTAGGGAGAAGCGCTTCAGCATGATTTATTGTATGGTTTTCATGTACAGCTTTGTATATCTATTTTTCATAGACTTGTTTAATGCTCTGGTTAGTTAGAAGGAAAGCTGAAAGACAGAGGGAAGGGTACTATGCCCCTTCTAATTTTTTTGATAATGATTATAATAATCCTAGGCAGCACTTTTACATAACCTAAGATCTGATTAATACAACGTTTGAGGGAGAAGCTTTCATTTACATTAGAAACAAAGTTTTCTATCCTACAAATTATACATTCCACGTATTATTGGGTGGAAGACCGCCTCAATTTTTTTTAAATAAAACTGGAATTTCAGAGAGTTCTGTCTCCTTACCTACAATATCAGGACATTATACTGGGCACAGTAATAAAGGCTGAAGAAGATGTGATTCTTCCCCCATCTTATGGTGGCCATACATAGGCAGATCATCATGATACAGGTACCAATAGACAAGTGGTATACAACCTCAGTGTTTTCGGACATAAGACAGGGAATAAATAAGTGAGTAAACTGTGAGCCTCTCAGTGGCTGGGACACTGAGTATAGTTTGTTTTGGTGGGCATAGGTTTCCAGAATAGTACCTAGCAGAGAGTAAATGCTAAATGGCATGTGTTCAATAGTTCTAACTGGGATAACCAGAAAAAGGCTTCATGCAGAAAGTGATATCATGATAGTGATTTAAAAGCATAGATTCTTGAGCCAAGCAACCTCAGTTTGAATCCCAACTCCAGTGTTTACCGTCTGTATCATTTGGGACAAGATTCTAAGTCTCTCTGTTACTTAGTTTCCTCATTATTAAAACAAAGATTTTAATAGTACTTGCCTCGTAGTGTTGCGAGGATATACTCAATGCACTTAAAACAATACCTGATATAGCGAATGACTGATTAGTTATTAGCCAAGATGATATTTGATTTGAGCCTGGGAGGATAAATGGGAGTGGACAGGTCGGGAAGAGGAGAGAGGAGGTCCTTGGGTAGAGGAAACAACGTAAACAAGGGTGGAAAAGTGCAAGTACCTGGCATGTTGAGTATATGAAGAATTATATAGTTGAATTCACTGTGGAATACACCAACAGTTGTGTTCAGCATGATGAACATCAGTGTGATTTGCAACCTTTGAAGAAAGCAAAAGCCTTTCTACAGACTACTCAGTGGAATATTATGAGACTAAGGACAAAAGTAATTATACACAAACACTATACCCTAGCCTAGTAAATCTATTTCTCACAGGGATATGATTTAGAATTTCTAAAACTAGCTTCTGTGTATACTAGGTTTGAAGAGATAAGTAAATATATTGTAAGTAATGAGAATAAAGTTTCTTACTGTCAGAAAAGGAAGTTACAAATAGGGAAAGGGAGAAGGCTATAATCCAGAACAAATCCTGTGGTGTGGATTGGGATCAGAGGTAGCAATTTGAACTGATGGATACACACACACACACACGCACGCGCATTTAGAAATAAATATAGATGTTTGAGTATGTTTGCCATTAGTTAAATAGCTCTGTCTACTCAGACGACCTAGAAGCATTTACATGCCAATGGTAGCAGTGAGCAAACCCAGTGTCCAGATCTTGGGTTCCAAATATAATTCTCCACTGAAAAGAGCCACAGTGCTTGGAGAAGTGGTTAATCTCCACAACATAATTATTAACTACAAAAAGAAAAGAAGTAACTTTACAGTGGAAAAATCTGGCGGACACCGCTTGAACCGAGTGATGACAGTTACTGTCACCGATAAGATGTAGAGAAGTCATGTGATATGGTGATGGTCAACATCAGTGGTCTCATGCACTGAGGAGGCACAAAATCACTCTTGTCCAAAATGCATGTCTTCTATCTGATCGTGAGGAAACAGCTGACAAACCCAAACAGAAATATTCTCCAAAATAGTGACCAGTACTTAGCAAAAGTATTAAGGTCATAAAAGACAAATCAAATCCAAGGAAATGCCATGGATCAGAGGACCAAGGGGACAAGAAAACAAAATGTAGTATGGGATCCTGGGTTGGATCCTGGAATAGAATCAGGACACGAGGGGGAAATGGTGAAATTTGATTAAGACTTACAGCATTATATGAACATAGATTCCCTGGTTTTGACCATCATACTCTGGTCAAGTGAAGGGTGAGCATTAGAGAGAGTTTACATAGCTGAGTTAAGTATGTGAACTTTCTGTTCTGGTTTTACAACTTTTCTCTAAGTCTAAAACTACTCCAAAATGAGTTATTTTTTAACTGCTTAATTATAATTCCTCAATTCCTTCCCGTCTGTCTTTTTGCCACCCCCACCCCTTTTCCCTATTTGCTTTCCTTTATTTGGTCCATCTTGAGAGGATATATTCTTTTGTTTTCCTTTCTTCCTTTTCTCCTTTTCTTTCTTCCCTTCCCTTCCCGTAGTTCAGAATTTGGTAGCAAGAAAGAGAGTTTCAGAGGTTTTGTATTTCTTTATTTTATTTTTTAAGTTTATTTGTTTATTTCGAGAGAGAGAGCACAAACAGGGAGGGGCAGAGAGAGGCAGAGAATCCCAAGCAGGTTCTGCACCATCAACACAGAGCTCAACACGGGGCTCAAACTCCCAAACCGTGAGATCGTGACCTGAGCTGAAACCAGTCAGAAACTTAACCAAGCCACTGAGATGCCCTAGAGTTTCTTTAAAACCACTCTCTTTCATCTGTTCTCAGCCCCAAACCCTGGTGTTTAGTTCTATGTAGTAACTAATTCCCATTAGGAACTGAACAATGATTATAGCTTCATTCATGAACTTGACAAGTTGTGAAGACTTTTTCATTGCTAAAGTTCATTGCCTTTGTACTATAAAGTTTGGGGCAGAATTCTTACATTTCAGAGATCCACACGCACATGCCTTGTCCAAAATTGCTTTAGAACTATTTAAGAAAATATTTTCTTGATAAATACTATGAACTTTAAAATAGCTGATTATTCAGCTAAGGATAAAACAGGTTTGTGAGTGCAATAGAACTGTGATTTTCTGTTCCACGAAAGTGAGGACACAGCACATATTTGTAGCCTTCTCGTTTCTTATTTTCAACATCTAAAGTATTGCTTGCTTCTAGGAATAAAGACATAGATGAGATAGTGAACAGGAAGCTGTGATTTAAGTTTATTTTGAATGATTTAGATAGCTATTGAAATAAATATCAACCCTTTGGAAAAATATGTCAGCATATTTTGATACTTAAAGCATTAGTTTTGAAAATGCTCAGATGATAATTTTTCTCTTCTGCTTCACCTCATCTCTCTTGATGTTATATACATTGTTGGAATAAATATTCTACACTCAAATGTTAATGGTATGTTAAATAATTACTAATACAATGTAGAGCTAAAAATGATTTTCCCTACTTCTCTCAGGGAGCAAGAGTTCAGAACACAGCAAAGAATTTGGGAATCAGAGACAGAACCCCACAGTCTGCTCCAAGGTAAGTGACTCCCCAGGTCTGCTCTTTCCCAAAGGGCTTACCGCCACTTCCAAGGCAGTGTCACTTATATCTAATGCACCTGCCACAGTACATGCCTAGTGCAGTACTGAATATAATCATGGAAATTGGCCTCGTAAACACTCTGTGGCTAAATGTGACTAGTCATAAGTGGTCTCTGAATTCAATCAAATTTTAAGGGAAGCAAACTTAGAGGTAGCAGGTAGAAGTCTTGACATTATTCTGTTTTCCAAGTTCCATCATGAATTCAAAGACAAAAGTCCACACAGGTACTACTAATATTTGTAACCCAAGTGTACCGAACTACCAAAATGCCATTTTCATTTATTTTTCTCTGCCTGCACATGCTGTTCCCTCTGGCATGATTGCTTTTCCCATCTGTGTCTGTATGGAAAACTCCTACTTACCCACAAAACCCTTTGTGTCCTTTTCTCAATGCCCTTTTCTCTTTGAAGTCTTGGCTGAGTTTTCTTCCTCTTTGTGCTCCCTTAGCATCTTGTGTATTGGTCTTTTATAGCTCTTTTATAGCTCTGTGTTACAATATATTGTTCCATGTCTCCTCACCCAACCTGAATGTGGATTCTCTGGAGGCAGAGAATATGTTTTTTGGATTTTATTCCTGGCTGATCATAGTGCTGTACAGTAGACACTGAATATCTGAACTGATTTCAAGAACGTGCGAATGAACAAATGAATGAATGAGCTTTTTGTTTGTGATCATATCAAATATTCACAGTTCACATATCATAACAAGAAAAGACTCTAGGGGCACCTGGGTGGCTCAGTTGGTTGAGCGTCTGACTTCAGCTCAGGTCATGATCTCATAGTTCATGGGTTCAAGCCCCACATTGAGCTCACTGCTCTCAGTGCAGAGCCCTCTTCCGATCCTCCCTCCTTCTCTCTCTCTGCCCCTTTCCTGCTCATGTTCTCTCTCTCTGTCAAAAATTTAAATTTTTTTAACTTAAAAAAAGAAAGGACTCTAATTCACCTTTAGAATAAATGAACATGGAGACAGCCATCAAAGAAATGTTAATTTCATTTCCCTGGTGACAATAAGGTAAGCAGCCATCTATCTTGAAGTGGGGAAAAATTAAATAATCTCTTTTACATTTGATTGTTTTTATACGTTGGCATTTTAACAAAAAGGAGACTCCTCCAGGCACTGTCACAGACAAGACACTTTCGTTTTCTATTTACAAAGCAGTTACCAGAGTGAGAATCATGACAGCAGCATTTATGAAGTTATATTTCATCCTAAAAAACTCTGTGGGCAGTAGAAGTACTTTCACAAGGGAAAACATATTTTCCCCCTGAAAATGGATGGAGCACTCATGTTCTAATTGTGTTTATTTTTAGTGCTGGCTCCTAACTTATTTAATCCTCAAGTCTTGTTAATGTTATCTTTCATAGTTGATTAAGTTAGAAAGACTCTGTTCCTAAGGAGTCATTTCACATAGGCATTCTCTCTCTGGCACCTTGAGCCGATGTGGTATATTGTGATAACGGACCCAGTGAAGTGTTAAAATTCCAATAAGAAAACAAGATAATGGTTTAGCAAGGTCTTCATAGCTAGAGCTTATAAACACTAATAAACAGAAGGGTTAAGATAAGACTTCAGCATCCTGATCAATAAACCAATACGCAAGCGGAATACAAGAAAAGAAACTGATGAACTCACTTTTTTCTTTATTGTGCTGTGTTTTAAAACTCTTGAACTGAAACACAATAAAATGTGCCAGCTGTAAAGTTGACATTTGTATAAGAGAATAATAATCCCCAAAGAGAAATCTAAAGTAATTTTTAATTTAATCCTATTTATTCTTTCACTCACTCTACAAATATTTATTGAGGACTTAAGAAATGCAAAGCATCCTGCTCTGCTTCATGGAGGGTAGAAACGTGAGATGAAAATAGAACCATCCCTCAAGGATCTTTCAGTTAAAGAGATGAGATGAGAAAACATAACTGGAAGGAAAGGTAGAAAATAAGAAGCACTGTGTGAGGGGTGGGATCCCACCCAGCTGGGAACCAGGGTTCCTGTCCCAGAGACAACAAATTTAAGAACAATTTGCTAGAAGAAGAATATTCTAGGATGACACCAAATCTTTGGGTTGGACAACAATGGGCAAATGGTTCCAGTCACTGAGAAAAATAAGCACGTGTAGGGAAAGGAGGGTGAGCTCATGTTGGTGACATTGGGACTAAGGATCAATGGGACACCCAAATGGAGATGGCTTTGTGGGCAATACAGTGTTCTTCCTCCTAACTTTCATACATTGGATCTTCAGATTAATCAACTTATCTTCATCATGAACCAAATATTACCTTTCAGATATAAAGGTACACTGGTCTTATTTTCTATTAGATCACAAAACCTGGGAACTATTGTGCTACGATAGCTTGATTTATTTTATTTGTTTAATTGTGAAGCAGCATACTGAAGTGGTTACACGTGAAAAACATGATTTTGAGTCCCAGCTCCTGCTTGATGACCTTATTTAGTCAGATTACTTATTTTCTCTGAGACAGTTTTCTCATCTTTAAGATAGGGAGAATTGCCTTGGGACAGATTATTATTGACACTGTAGCCTTGAAAATGTCTCTTTTGCCATGTAGAAGGATGAAGGGCATGATCTGTAGGTTGAAGTTTCAAAGTTCTACTCTCAGCAGATTTGGATTTGGGCTGGAAATACCAGCTCCAAGATGGCTGCCTGAGCCCAGACAGGAAAAGAAGAAAGTGGAGCCAGGAACAAACCTTTTCATGCAGGGGCACTGGTGTGCACGGGTGGAATGAAACTATGACAAGGGCCCCAAGGTGTTGGGCAAACCAAGGCCTTCTGTTACCTAACAATTTAGCTGACAAAAAAACAAATGCCTCAGTGCAAGGTAAAAGCCCAACTCTTAACTCTTACATTTTACTTCCCAGCTCTATCTGCCTGTTCTAAATTCCCAAAGCCCCACTATTTCCATTACAAATGTGTCTGAACTCAAATAACCCTGAGTCACTTCCAAGAAGCCTCACAGAAGCTGAATCTGCCCAGTTCTGCAGTATCCAGAGCTATTATTTCATTAGGTGATCACACGGAGTAGCCTTTTGCCAATTTGCAAGGCAGACGTTTCAAAGACTTGCCTACACAGTGGCATTAGTTCCATTATGTGGAAACGTGCAGTGCAAGGTAATGGAATGTGATGGCTCAGCCCAGATCTCACGGGGCAGGACATTTGCTACCCAGCTTACTGTTTGTGTTCTACCTGAGTAAGGCCACTGCCTTTCCCTTCATTAGGCAGTGCTGTAAGGAAAATGAAAGGATCGAAATTAAAGAGGAAAAGAACTTTCCGATCATTCCATTATTCCGGCACTGGGAATGCATTTTGAAGCAAAACTGTAGTTTTTTACTGCCAAGGCAGCTTTGAACTATATCAGCTCAATTTAATGTATTCTTTTCTCTGGGAAAGATGAAATAAGCTTTTCTGATGTGAGATGTCCTTATTTCAGTATTCATTTTCTTTCATGGAGATTACATGCAAAGCATTAAGCACCTTTCAGACTTGAATAATCCCAAAGGCAGTAACTTTTTCCTGTGTGTTTCCAGACTGGGAAAGTTTATGTTGTTAACTAGGTTTCTAACTCAATATTCAAACTTTGTCATTCTTTTCCCCTTTGATTTAGAATTAGCATGGGATTAAATGTTGAAGGAGAAGGAAACATAATTTGCTAAGTTTGTCAACAACTCCTGTAAACTGTGTTCAATTTAATTTGTAAAACAAGGGAATCACCATGCTACCCCTATCCCTGAGTTTGGAGTACTTTTGAAAAGGAGCAAAGTTGAAACCTGTACTTAATGTTATTATTTTAGGGGTTTTTTTTAATTTTTTTAATGTCTATCTTTGAGACAGAGAGAGAGACCGCGCACAAGCCAGGGGAGGAGCAGAGAGAGAGAGAGAGAGAGAGAGAGAGAGACAGAATCCAAAGTAGGCTCCAGGCTCTGAGCTGTCAGCACAGAGCCCAATGCAGGGCTCGAACTCACAAACTGAGAGATTATGACCTGAGCCGAAGTTGGACACTTAACCGACTGAGCCACCCAGGCGCCCCTGTACTTAATATTTTTAGATCACGGATGCGGCTCTCAAGTAGGGCCAGCATGGCCATGGAGCTATTAGGACTGTGAGTATATGTAGTCTAACATCTAGCCACCTCAGTCAGCTGATCTTCTCTCAGACTGTGCTTTTAATAATGGGTGTGTGCTGTCTGGTCACTGTGGCTGTCTTGCAGCTATTTTATTTAAATATTTAGAGAGAGAGAGAGAGAAGGAGATAGGCAGAGAGAGAGGAAGAGAGAGAAGTCCAAGCAGGCTCTGTGAGGTCAGTGCAGATCCCGGCATGGGGCCGGAACCCACCAACTGTGAGATCATGACCTGAGCCGAAACCAAGAGTCAGGGACTGAACCGACTGAGCCCCCCAGGTGTCCCTGTCTTGGCAGATATTATGTTCCCCTTAATTTGGTTCTGGAGTTAGGATGTTCTGGAGAATGTGGAGCTCTGGAGCTTGTACAATCCTAATTCAGTGCCCCGAGCTTTGCCTCAAGACACCCAGACCTGGGATGTCAAGAGGGAGCCCTTCTTGGCATCTCCACTAGTTCAAGTAGATTCCTTGAGCCACTTGAATCTCCACTTGATTCTGCTGGCAGATGAATGGGACAGTGGGCAGAGATGGGCAGATATTCCCAAGGAAACACCGGATAATTGTGCCTTTGAGATTCAGGCCTCAGGACTCTGCCACATCAGCCTATTCGTAACTGACTGCACCCAAGACACGGTACAGAATGAAACAAATTTCGAAAACTAGTCAGGAAACCAGTAGACCCCTATGAGAAGGTACTGTTTTGCTACAAATTAGTCATGATAGACAAGATGGTAATTTTCACTATAGTATCATCTCCTAGAACTCAGAGAATCAGTTTTGCTGCCAGCAAGGTGAACAGTCAGGGCAGGCAGCACTGGAGTAGAAGCAGCTTGTGTGGGAAAGATGACATTGCGTAATCAGTAGTCGTCTCCACTTACACAGAGACATTGGTGTTTTCTGAAAACTAGAACTGAAGTTTTGGAGTTTGCTAATTCATAAGTAATTTTTAGTAAAATAGGCAATATGATCATGGCTCCTGAACCAGGAACTTATTGTCAATATATTTTTTGTACCAGTAGAAACATCTCAGGTAATGGCAATACGCCAGGCTGCTGTCACACTCTTCCCTGCCTTTCCTAGGCTGTACAAGCTGTGCGAGCCGCCTCCCCCTGTTGGAGAAGAATGAGGAGAATCCCCAAGGAACCAGGCAAGCAGAAGCTTCTGAACACTAGACAAAAGACATGCTGGCTAAACATTCTTCATTCAAGATAAATAAATGAAATTTTTTTCTCTAGCTCCTTCCCCATGGAGTAAATAACCAATGTTCTTCTTGCACGTGGACACTTGTGCCGGAAATGGATGAGAGATCACTCAGACCATCTGTAGCTTCACAAACTAATCTGTCTATGTATTGACACTAACTATTCATTTTTAGGGTAAATTTTGTCCTTGGAATTTATGAAAAAAAAAAACAGGTAAACAATGAACCATTGTGCCTCCTCTCCCATTAGTTAGAATTATTTCATTGTGTTTGTTTTCATCTTCTCTGAATGGAACCATGTGATAATGGAGATTTCCACTTGAAGAAGTCTTTCACTGAAGAAAGATGGACACACTTTTCAAATCATCATACAGAAATGTTACAGACCACATAGACTGGGTGTTATTGTAGGCATTCGGTCCCCTACCTGCATCAGAGAGAGTATGATTTGTGAATGGTGAAGAGCATGCTTGACTCTTTTTCCTACGGGTTTATTTCTCAGTAACAGAGAAGAGAGCTGAATGAGGCTTCTACCAAGACTTTCTTCCCACTGCTTGTGGTGGGAAGCACTGCTTTGTGCTCGTGGACAGTTCCAGCAAGTGGGTGCTGTCATTGGTCTCTGAAATCGCATGGCTTCCTAGGGCCACGTGTACTGGTGCTGTGCCACAGGTGGCCAGGGGGTGGAGAGGGGTGGAGAGGGGTGGAGATCAGGGAGGTACGGGAGGGGAGAGTGGGGTAAAGGAGGAAATTTAAGTCCATTTAAAAAGTCAAATTTTAACTTAGAAAGATACCTAAAATTCTTACTTTTATTAAGACTTCCGTATGAGATGTGAGACTCTGAAGAGAATACACCGTGCTGAGTATTTTTCCATCAAGGTATGTGTACAACAGTGAAAATAAAGCATTATTTGTTGAACTGTACAAGGACTATTAGAGACCTTGATAATGTATGGAAGCACAAGGTGTATTCTATTTTCATTCTAAAATACACGTCATTTTTATCATTTCTATGTTGATAAAATAATATTGTTTTTTAGTGTAATGAATACAGTAATACTGATTTTGAATCTATAATTCTCAAAACAGTTAAAATGCCCTTCCTGTGATTGTGACGAGTATATGGATTTGGACTAATTTAGTATGTGAAATGCTTTTCATAACTAAGGTATATACAGATGATTATTACATTTTAATTTATGAAATTTGATAATGATTTTCAGATGATCATTAAAAATCTTCACTGCCATCAGTTGTGTATTGAATAACAAAAATACTGTGTTATACATATACCAGTTATTCATACACTGGTCAAGCTGATAAAAATTGTTCTTTGGCACAGAAGCACTTAAGATTTTTACAATAAGTCCTTATATATAATAAGAGATAAACTCAAAGTTTTCAAAGGAAACGTTGAACACTTTGAATTTAATGAAGATATTACCTTAACACAAATACCTATATTAAGTATATCTTAACTTTCAGGGATTTAACATTCTTGATATTATTATCAACTTATCCTGAAGGTCCATGACATTAGTATTTTGCGATTTTCCTGTACTGAAAAATTGATTACTTTCACTGTGGCTAATGAGTGAGCAAAACTGATCAACTATCAAGTATTTTTCATATTGTCTTTACTGTTTTCTAGTCACCATCCTAGAAGCCTTATTTCTCGTTAGAAGGATGAAGGGGTCACTTCAACACTTCAGTCATACTTTGCTATGTTTCATGGAGGAAATTATCTGCAATTATAGTATGTATAAAATAGCATATTTTTAAGGGTCTATTCTCTATATAGTAGGATGTGCTTAATATTTTAAGGGTTAAATGTAGTGTAAGTGTACCAACCCTCAGAGTGCTTGGTACTTCTTGAATGCTCCAAAGTTAGTAATGATTTCTATTCTCATCAGTCCCTGTCATTTTTTAATTACAATAAAAATTGTAGCTAACATTTAAGTAGTTACTATGTGCCAAGCGGTACCTCCAAGTGCTTTATCCCTATTTGTTGTTATTGTTTCACTAATCCTCACAAAGACTGGGATGGTGTCTTTTCATCATCCCCATTTCACAGTTGAGGAACTGAAGCAAAGAAGGGCCCAGTGACTCGTCCAAGACCACAGGACTGACAAGTGACAAAAGTAGGATTTAAATCCAGGAAGTCTGCCTTCTTAATGCATCACCCTGCTTCTCCATATTCACGTAAGAACTGTTGTAATATTACCCATTATTTGTTAGTAAAGTTGTGACATGTGTTGCCATTAAGTTACACATTTTACATTGAGTAAAAAATGGATGGAAACATATAAAATGTCTTTAATATGTGAAAATCATAAGATTTCCTAGGCATTTTACCGTTCTGGATACACATCTTGAGGCAACGCAGTGCTGTTGCAATCTGAAAAAATAGATTCCTCATAATTGAAGGTAACAATTTTAGGTATGTTTTGAAATTCTGGAAAAGTATACCATATAAAATTTGACTACGATTCCAAAACAGTGGTAGCAGTAAAAAAAAAGAAAATGTCCAATGAATGAATGAATAAAGATGATTTTTCAATATCATAACGTGCCTCCACATGACACTGGACACTTAACTGGCCATGAGTTTTTAGAATGAATTTACCTAAATGCTCACATACTCCTCTGCAACTCCTTGAAATGTTGCTAAAGCCCTACCAACAGTTCTTCCAAGTTCTGAGTTTGGACATTTGCTTCTCTTCACCTAAAGGGGAAGGTCATGCATAGAAATTTTGGTTCTTAACGTGGGATCTAAGTCAAAAATAATTGCTAACTAGTAATCCATAGTCAATACATCTTAAATATTCCATTATATCTTATAAAGTTATCTAATATAAAATATAACGAAACTGAATATAATGTTAACAGAATGTTAACAGAATGAGCAATTTGAGGAGACTAGAATTTTCCATCTATTTCCGTTATTGTTTAACAAGAAACAAAGAAACAAAGAAGAATTCCTGTACTAGCTTTACTTCTATTGGATATATAAAGTTGAATTTAGGAGGTAAGCTTTATTTTATGAACTAATATTCTAATCGTAGAAGTCTCACACTATGTTCTGTCTTTCTGTTTTTTTTTAAGGTTTATTTATTTGTTTTGAGAGAAAGTGAAAGAGAGAGCAATCAGGAGAGGGGCAGAGATAGAGGGAGAGAGAATCCCAAGCAGTCTCTGTACTGGGCAGAGGCTGACGCGGGGCTCGATCCCAAACCATGAGATCATGATCTGAGCCGAAGTCAAATGCTTGACTGACTGAGCCACCCAGGCGCCCCTATTTTCTGTCTCTTTAAATCATATTCTTCCAGTGACCTAGCTTCCCTATGCATTCAGTGGTCACTCTTCTTGTAGTAACAATGTTTAATTTAAAATTAGGCTAATATCTTATGACACTATAATATATATGAGATTACAATGATACTGATTCTGACTCTATTGATTTAAATTTTATGATAGTTAACTAAGTTCAGAATGAAATGAAATTAATGTTGGTACTAACTATAAAAACCAAGAAAATAAATAGTTAAAAACAAAATCCTGAGGGACATATTAACTAATTTTAAAAAATAAAATAAACTATTTGGGGCACCTGGCTGGCTCAGTCAGTGGAACATGTGACTCTTGATCTCAGGGTTGTGAGTTCAAGACCCACGTTGGGTGTAGAGATTACTTAAAAAATAAAATCTGTAAAAAAAAACAAACCCAAAAACAAAGAAAAGAAACTATTTTCAACCCTCTGAACACATACATTTTATAGAAAAAATAATATTTAGTGACATGGAAGCTTTTAGTTGAGAGTTAGTTACTCTATATATTTGACAATAATGCATTTGTATGTAAAGTACTAAAGTATTCCTTCATTAGTTCATATAGATCTTTTCCCATGTAGCATGAGTTAAGACAGATTACAGGGCGCATTTTTACTCACTTGTATTAAAAAAAAAATAATACTGAAGTTTAAAATAGATATCAATACTTTAAGTCATTTTACTTTACATTTTACTTTAAAGGACATATTTAGATTTTTTTCACTAGTGGTATTTACTAATATTGAAACTAATGTTTGGTATGTGACTAAATTGCTTCTGAATTTTTGGAAACTGTGTTTGATTCTTAAAGACTTATTTTTAAGTGGATTAACATAGTAAATTATACTTCCCCAAAGCCAGTGGTAGTTATTCATTAACGTGTTTGTATATACTTGTGTTTGTGCTGAATTTGCTGAATGAATAGTCAGTTGTTCTGCTTAAGTATAAAGGCAAAAGCTTTTGAAATAGTTTTGAATAATCTAAACTCCAGTTAATAAAAATATTCAGTACTCTATCAGAGTTTTGAGGTTTTAATGATAAGCCTCAGAAAAATTTCACCCTACATGAGACAAAAGAGGTGGGGAAAAGTCATGAGAGGAATCTGGGCCAAAAATGGGCCCAGGCTAATTCCTTTAACATATAGTGGTCACAGTCTTCCTAGGTGCTGCAATTCTGTAATTGTCATTATAGTTAGTCTTTGCTTTAAAATTTTTTTTTTCTACTTCGAGCCTTTGCCTTTAACAATGATCTCAGCATTCATATGGCCACATTGCATGCATGGAAGACTGTACAAGTATGGCCTGTGCATGCCCTAGCTGTTGTCCCATAGACACTTGGCCTACTTCACTCAGGATAGCCTGCTTCTCTCACTGAGAAGAGACATCTGAAGTCTACGAAGATAGATGTAGAGATACCTGTATCTCTGTATACATTTTTATATACATATATACTTGCTTTTTGTTTTTATGATAATACATTATAGACGTGACTTAGATTCTCATGTCTTGTTTTGGATGAAGATATGAAATACGGGGTTGTTCAATATATTGAATATTTGTTCTATAGGCATCAGGTTTGTCGAAATACACAGGAAACATGCCTGGTAGGCCATCTTTTGACCACTGACAGTAGTTTTCTACTCGATCTGGAGTCAATTTACCTGACTTTGCCATCCAGAAGAAGTAGCTGGTTAAGAATAAAATTATTGAATTTTCAAATGGTATTTCTACCAGAAATAGAAAGCTTTGGATACTTTCGAGTGCAGATAACAAAATAAATGTCATCCGTGTACTCATTCCACAAATATGTTTGAGAATTCACTTTGTATAAGGCACAGCCAGTGGGCCTTTTTTTGTGTGTGGGATGTGTTTGGTTTGAAAACTTTCACATTATCTCTTTTGTGTTAATGGACACTTGTGTCTTTTACGTGAGATGACATTATTTGTAATTCAAACCTATTCTAATACCTTATAGGTATAGGTATATATACTGTAAGAATTCAAGAGTACTAAGTTGGTAAAATGCTTTAGAAAATATACATTTAAATTTGAATATCTAATGCCACAAGCAAATTTATTAGAGTTTCAGATGAATATGTATTTTTGTAACTGCCAAGTAAATGAGTAGATCATAGCTTTTGCTTAAAAAATATTTTTATAAGTATTCAGTTGATAGTTGCTTTATGTATTTGAATATAATTTACATTTCATTATTTTAAATAGTGAAGTATTTTACTATTTTAAATAGTAAAATATCAAATTTGTTCTATAAACAGTAATTCTTTTGAATATATTCATATTTAACATTGTATAACCTCCAAAATGCAATGATATATTTCACCTGAGTGTATTATTGTAAGAGTCAATTTTTCCTTTGTAAAAGATACATGTAACATAGTTTCAATCATTCAATATTTTGTGAATGGTTAAAATGACCAGTGTCTTATGTATTTCATATCATTTAATTTTGTGTGGAAGACTAGAATAGTAGCATTGTGTTATTAGTGTCAATAATAAAGTAAAATGTAGTATGACCATTTTAGCTACTTTCCGTTTAAATTTAGTAAACCAATTATGTTTTCACCTGTTTGGGAGACAAAAATCCATGGAAACACAGATTTTTACCCCTTAAGAGCTCACAAGCTCCATAGGAGAAACTTGATACACATATGAAACAAATCTACAAATATGAGCCAACGTAAGTTATAGAGGCAGTAATTTACCAGAAGAGGACAGGAAAAGAAGTTTAACATGGGCCACAGCATAGGAGGGCTTCATGGAGATACAAGACTTGTACTATTTCTAGAATTAAGTAGCCAATCTTCCAAGATTTATTCAGTACATACTATGTACAAGCCCTTGTCCTAGTTGCTGAGGGTGTTACAAATGCATATAATTCCCAAATTCTACAGTTAAAAGAATTTGGTATATCTATTTTATAACAATGATAGAGAATTACAGGGGCACCTGGCTGGCTTAGTCAGTAGAACATGGAACTCTTAATCTCAGGGTTGGGAGTTTGGGCCCCACGGTGAGTGTGGAACCTACATAAAATATGTGTGTGTGTGTGTGTGTGTGTGTGTGTGTGTGTGTGTGTGTGTGTATGGAATCCCAGTGAGGAATTTGAAAAATATGTATGTTGTTGACTGCATAGGTAACCTCAGAAAAGTCAAAAGAAATAATCATTGAAGGAAACAAAAGTCAATAACTAGATTTTCCTTTTTTGGAGATCGCTGGTGTTCCCCAAGTTTGCAAAACTTAACACAGTCATAAGAAAATGGAACCAGCAAGCACAGCCTATTTGTTTTAGAACAGCATTTCAGATATTGGTGTTCTAGAGATGCTATTAAGTGAGACATACACAAAGTATTTTGTGGTCAAAATAAGGTTAAGAAACACAGAATTAAACAGGCGTTTTCATCATAGGATTTCTCTGACCTTTTAATGTACCTTTTAATCATGACTTTAGAGGAGAGAGGTGATATGCTATGTTTTCCAAACTTACTAGAGGGTAGGACATATTTCATAAAAGATTTGTTGATATTTCCTTGGGACACATATATTCAGCAAAGTGCGATATGGTAAAACTATTCTAGAAATTTCATGGTAACATGAAGAGGAAAAAAGGTAAATACATTAATAGGAGATAATATAGCCCCGGAGTACCATCAAGGCTTAAAGGAAGAAAGGACGAATATTGACATAAATAGTAACAGTGGATTGGGATTAAAAGCAGGTTGTTATATAAAGTTTTTTTCTCTTTCAATTGATCTATGTTCAGGATATTAGGGGGCAAAGAAGAGCTTATTTCATACAGGATTACAAATGTCTTCTCCGTTCTAACCACGTCAGCCCTGTAATATGATCAGATGTTGGAGTAGAGGACACTATTGTGTTAATCCTTGGCTCCAGTGTGCCATGTTTTCTGAACTAAATTTGTAATTTCCGACGGCTCTGTCCAGGGTGTCTTGAGTTAGATGACTTGAAAGTAAAAGATGAATTTTCTCTTCACAAAACATGTTTTAAAATATGCTAAGTGTAGGGTTTCATGGACTGACATTGATTAGTCATTTGAACATGATTTGAATGCATTAATACAAACATCTCACTGGTTTTTTGAAGGTAGGTCTTGATAATGTGAACACCCAAACCATCTCCAAGATTCCTTGGGATGAGGAATTTTCCTGATGTAAATGTGGACCCCTTCACTATTAATTAAAGAGGATACACGAGAGGAAGTTTCAGCATAAGACTGTCTAGAAATTTAGCAAGTTTGTAGACATTCTGCCCTTGTCTCACTATGTTGCTTTTATTTAGGAGAGATATATGAACTCCTTGCCAGAAAAGTGATAAAATATATTATTCCAGGGCTGTGAGCTCAGAGAAAAAAGGCAGTGATCACCACATGATATAATAGAGTGTTCGGTTTAGGGCACCTTAGTTCAGAAGGATAAAGACAAGTGAGGGTATAAAAGATGGTCAAAGAACGAGTAAGGACATGCAAGGATTGATTGCCAGGAAATATTAGGTCCACTAAAGACTACTGCCGCTCTAACTGCCCACATGTTGACTCACTGTTAAAAATGTTTACCTCAGAGTTCAGACATTAGGATGTTCCCTAATTTTAGCAATGAGGGACCTGGAAACTGTAACCAAACACAGAGAAAATACGTTCAATGATTATATGAAAGGAGGCTTTTATATACTCTTTGAAAAGCTTGTTTGAATTGTGTAAAATATTATAGTTGGAAAGTAAGCTAAGATAAGCTTTGTTTTCCCCACTTTTTAAAACTGAAGTGAGGGGCACCTGGGTGGCTCAGTCGGTTAAGTGTCTGATTCAGCTCAGGTATCTCGCTGTTTGTGGGTCCGAGCTCCACATGGGGCTCTGTGCTGACAGCTCAAAGTCTGGAGCCTGCTTTGGATTCTGGGTCTCCCCCTCTCTCTGCCCCTCCCATGGTCATGCTCTGTCTCTCTCTGCCTCTCAATAATAATAAATAAATGTTAAAATTTTTTTTAATAAAAAATAATAAAATTGAAGTGAAATTCACATAACATCAAATCAACCATTATAAAGTATACAGTTCACTGGCATTTAGCACATTCACAGTGCTCTGTAGCTGTCACGTCTGTCTAATTCCAAAACATTTTTATCACCTCCAAACAAGCGTTTTTAACAGGTACTGTTTTTTTTTTGTTTTGTTTTTTGTTTTTTTTAAATTTATTTTTGGGACAGAGAGAGACAGAGCATGAACGGGGGAGGGTCAGAGAGAGAGGGAGACACAGAATCGGAAACAGGCTCCAGGCTCCGAGCCATCAGCCCAGAGCCTGACGCGGGGCTCGAACTCACGGACCGCGAGATCGTGACCTGGCTGAAGTCAGACGCTTAACCGACTGCGCCACCCAGGCGCCCCTCCAAACAAGCGTTTTTAATTCAAATTATTTCAAGAGAATCATAGACTCACATTTTTTACAAAGTTGCCAAAGCAATTCAATGGAAGAAGGATAGACTTTTCACCCAGTGGTGCTGGGACAATTGGACATCAGAAGCATAAAAATGATTCTTGAACTCGATATTATGCCTCAGACAAAAATTAACTCAGAAAAGATCATAGATTTAAATATAAACATAAAATTGCAAAGATTTTAGAGAAAAATAGAAAAGAAAATTTTCAGGATCTAGGTCTATATAGTGCTCTTGGTCGTAACACAAAACACATGATCCATAAAAGAAAAAGTTGATAAATGAGACCTTATCGAAATTCAAGGTGTTTTTCTATTTTAAGATCTCTGTGAAGACAGTGAAAAAACAGGTTACAGATTGGGAGAAAATAGTTGCAAACTACATATCTGACAAATCAGTGTCTTAGAACATGTAAAGAACTCTGCAAATAGTTGCAAAATGTTTCATACTGTATGATTCCATTTACATAGCATTCTTAAAAGGGCAAAATTATAGAAAATTCCGGAGAACAGATTAGAGGACAGGAAGGAAGTGTGTGTGGCTATTCAAAGGCAAAGAGTGATCTTTGTGATGGTGGAGCATTCTCCCATTTAACAGTATTCAGGTTGATAACCCAATTATTAAACTGTACTATTGCTTTCTTTTTTTTTTTTTCTTTTGAGAAAGAGCTAGTGGGGGAGGGGCAGAGAGAGAAGGAGACAGAATTCCAAGCAGGCTCTGAGAGGTCAGCACACAGAACCTGATCTGGGGCTCAAACTAAAGAAACCGTGAGATCATGACCTGAGCCAAAATCAAGAGTCCGACGCTTAAACCACTGAGCCATCCGGACACCCCTGTGCTATTTTTTTCAAGATGTTACTTTTCAAGGAAACTTGACAAATGTCAGATTTCTCTGAATTATTGCTCAAAACTGCATGTGAATCTACAATTATCTTAATAAAAATTTCTATTAAAAATTTAGAATGCATTTTAAATGACTTTCCAATCGTAGTTTTAAAGGTAGCTTTATTAGTAAGGAAAATGTCTTCCTGAAAATGAAACCACATTTTGAGATAGAGGCTAATAAACGTGATGATTTCCTTTTATTCTTCCTCCCAGCATTCATTTAGTCAGAAAGTCAGTTGCTCACATTCAGCACCCACGGTGTGGAAGGCTTAGTATTGGGATTGAGTACCCTGTCCACTGTTCAGGGGCCCTTGAGGAGCTCGTATTTTAGATGTGTGGCAATCTAGTACTCTGATTTAGAGGCCCCCTTCAGCCCTTAATAGCTCTGTGACCATGGACAGGTTACTTCTTTGACCCTCCGATTCCCAGAGCTGTAAAATTGTAATAATAATACCACCTTACTTCACAGGGCAGTAGCATGAATTAAATGAGATAACATAGGTTAAGAATTTAACACTGAGTCTGACACCTGGAAGCACTCTCTAATGTTCACTAGAAAATAGACTAGTAAGTGTCTTTATGAAATTGAACTAAGATAAAAGTAGGAGGAAAGTCTTACTCTGGAGAGATTGTTTCCTTCAGACTGAAGGCTTGACTGGGGAAGAGAGAGATGAGATCAGAGGGGTTAGCTGCTATTTTGAAAGCATGATATGCCATGTTAAAGAGTTTGTAGTTTATCTGGTGGGCAGTGGTGAACCTTTGGAAGTTTTCAAGCAGGTAAACAAATGAAATGATCAAAATGGTTATGTATACAACAGTGCAGTTAGAAGGCTGTTGCAATGATTGAAATAGTGTTTCTCAAAGTGGGATTCTCAGGCCACGTTCATCAGACTCTCTTGAAGGATTATGCTCAGGGATTTCATTTTTAATAAGCTTTATGGGTGATTCTTTTTGCATGCTTGGGTTTGAGAATCATGGTCTAAAGGAGAAGTGATGGGATTCTTAAAATAATATCAGAGATTTACAGAGAAGAGAGGGAATTTTGAGCAATATTTAAGGGGTAAATTAACAAGATTTGTTAATGCATAGGATGTGGGGAAGTACATTAAAGGAAGAATTAAGGATGTTGCCAGAGTTTCTAACTTGGACAACTGATCTTCATAATAAGGGTCTAGGGACTGGACAGCTGAGGGTAAAATTCTGTCACACTAAAATTTAAACAAAAGAAAAGATGCTGTGGATTAAATCCAGAAGGACTATTTGAAGTGGTTGAGAGGAGATTTCAAGCAACTGGGTGGTTATGGAAGTCAAGAAAATAGAGTTCAAAGAAGGAATTGTCAAATGATTCAGGGATCGTAAGTAAAATGAGAGGTAAAAAGGCCATTTGGCCGTTGAGTTACTTTTATTTCTTTGCCTTTTCTTTGTTTTTAGTTGCAGACATTTTATGAGCTTTTTTGTAAGATAAAAAAAAATTTTTTTTAATTATAGCAATTAATAATCCCAACAGAGTGCCTAGTGTCTGGCACCACTACCAACAATAGATGATACCTGTTAGTCCATTTCCTTCAGTATAAGTGATAGAACCAAAGTCTGACTGCCTTTAACACCAAAACAAAACATAGAAAGGATGAGGCAGGGACACCTGGGTGGCTCAGTTGGTTGATTTCAGTTCAGGTTGATCTCGCTGTCGGTAAGATGGAGCCTGCATCAGGCTCTGCGCTGACAGCAGGGAACCTGCTTGGGATTCCCTTTCTCTCTCCTCCTGCCTCTCTGTCTCTCTCCCTCTCGCAAAATAAATACACAAACAGTTTAATTTTTTAAAAAAGGATGAAGCAAATGTAAATGTAGGTGGATCTTTGGAGCAGGACCAGTCATTAGGGTTAAAATAATGTCACTCAGATATTTCTCATCTCTTCATTTTGCTTTTGTTTGTTTTTGCCCTTCTCAGACCAGCTCTGCCTTAATGATAGCAAGTTGGCCACCAACATCACTGAGCTTTTAATTCAGTTTACCGATACCAGTGGAAGAGAACTTACCAAAAGTTGCAGCAAAATTCGTGCTTGCTTCTGATTGGGCTGGTCAGTCATGTGACTTCCCTTAAACCAATCACTAGAGCCAGGCAGATGCTGTACTCTCATTGGCAAGAATTACATTGTCCTCTCTTGCTTAAAAGGAAGAGTTGTCAGAGGATTCCCAAAAGAAAAATCAGAGTGATATTACCAGAAGCAGAAATGGATTCTGGGCAGGCACAAACAACAGATGGCCAGAGGAGTACTAGAGTATTCATGTGCCAATCTTAATTACATGCTTTATCTTGCATTGACATGTTTATCAGTGTATTTCCAGTTCTGTGAATTTCCTGATCTTTTAAAGCTAGAACAGGAAAGTAGTAGTGGTTATCTTTAAAAGAGATACTTGGTCTAAAAGCAAGGTTATATATGATAGATTATATGTTGAGCAGATGAGGAAAACGAACAAACTATAAATATTTTTTTCTATAAAATTGGTAGGAAAGGAAAAGGAGAGAGCTGGAGCTATAGTTTGAATAAGAGGCAGTATAAAGTGGGTTTTTGTTTTTTCACTTGTAAGCAAGGGATCAATGGAGAATTATTTCTCTATTAAGAATGAAAATGATTAGTTTTTTTTTTTTCTATGTAGCTATTAGGTAAAATGCTTTTCACAGTAAGGGTATGTAAATACACATGTGTTGACTTTTATTTGGCTTTGACCCTTAGAGATATATTACTCAACTGTAAGTTTCCAATGTGATGTTAACCTTCGTAGAGACCATGTTATTTGGGAAAATGGGTTTAGGGGGTCACAATGCATATTTGACAGATTGATGATCCAAACACGAACTTCATATTTTGGTTTTGTTTTGTTTTGTTTGTTTGTTTTTTTTATACACACACACTTCTACCTCTTGGTTATTGTGAATAGTGCTTCTCTGAACACAGGTATGCAAATATCTATTTGAGATCCTACTTTCAATTCCTTTGGATATATATACCCAGCAGTGGGATTGTGGGACCATATGATGCTTCTTTTTTTGTTTGTTTGTTTTATTTTTTTTAATTTACATCCAAGTTAGCATATAGTGCAACAATGATTTCAGGAGTAGATTCTTTAATGCCCCTTACCAATTTAGCCCATCCCCCCTCCCACAACTACTCCAGTAACCCTCTGTTTGTTCTCCATATTGAAGAGTCTCTTATGTTTCGTCCCCTCCCTGTTTTTATATTATTTTTGCTTCCATTCCCTTGTGTTCTGTGTCTTAAAGTCCTCATATGAGTGAAGTCACATGATATTTGTCTTTCTCTGACTAATTTCGCTTAGCATAATACCCTCTAGTTCCATCCACGTAGTTGCAAATGGCAAGATTTCATTCTTTTTGATTGTCAAATAATATTCCATTGAATATACCATATCTTCTTTATCCATTCGTCAGTCGATAAACATTTGGGCTCTTTCCATAATTTAGCTATTGTCGATAGCACTGCTATGAACATTGGGGTGCATGTCCCTTTCAAAGTAACATACCTCTTATCCATTGGATAAATACCTAGTAGTGCAATTGCTGGGTCGTAGGGTAGTTCTATTTTTAAGTTTTTGAGGAACCTCCATACTGTTTTCCAAAGTGGCTGCACCAGCTTGCATTCCCACCAGCATTCCAAAAGAGATCCTCTTTCTCCTCATTCTCACCTATTGTTGCCTGAGTTGTTAATGTTAGCCATTCTGACAGGTGTGAGGTGGTATTTCGTTGTGGTTTTGATTTGTATTTCCCGGATGATGTTGAGCATTTTTTCATGTGTCATTTGGCCTTCTGGATGGATGTCTTCTTTGGAGAAGTGTCTATTCATGTCTTTTGCCCATTTCTTCACTGGGTTATTTGCTTTTTGGGTGTTGAGTTTGATAAGTTCTTTATAGGTTTTGGACACTAACCCTTTATCTGATATGTCGTTTGCAAATATCTTCTCCCATTCTGTCAGTTGCCTTTTAGTTTTGCTGATTGTTTCCTTCGCTGTGCAGAAGTTTTTTATTTTGATGAGGTCCCAATAGTTCATTTTTGCTTTTGTTTTCCTTACCTCTGGAGACATGTTGAGTAAGAAGTTGATGCAGCAGAGGTCAAAGAGGTTTTTGCCTGCTTTCTCCTTAAGGATTTTGATGGCTTCATGTCTTACATTTAGGTCTTTCATCCATTTTGACTTTATTTTTGTGTATGGTGTAAGAAAGTGGTCCAGGTTCCTTTTTCTGCATGTCGCTGTCCAGTTTTCCCAGCACCATTTGCTGAAGAGACTGTCTTTATTCCACTGGATATTCTTTCCTGCTTTGTCGAAGACTAGTAGACCATACATTTGTGGGTACATTTCAGGGTTCTGTATTCAGTTCCATCGATCTGAGTGTCTGTTCTTGTGCCAGTACCATACTGTCTTGATGATTACAGCTTTCTAGTATAGCTTGAAGTCTGGGATTGTGATGCCTCCTGCTTTGGTTTTCGTTTTCAAGATTGCTTTGGCTATTTGGGGTCTTTTCTGGTTCCATACAAATTTTAGGATTATTTGTCTAGCTCTGAAGAATGCTGGTGTTATTTTGATAGGTAATGTATTGAATATGTAGATTGCTTTGGGTAGTATTGACATTTTAACAATATTTGTTCTTCCTATCCAAGAGCGTGGAATATTTTTCCATTTTTTTGTGTGTTTTCTTCAATTTATTTCATAAGCTTTCTATAGTTTTCAGTGTATAAATTTTTCACCTCTTTGGTTAGAGTTATTCTTAGGTATTTTATGGGTTTTGGTGCAATTGTAAATGGGATCGATTCCTTGATTTCTCTTTCTCTTGCTTCATTGTTGGTGTATAGGAATGCAACAGATTTCTGTGCATCGATTTTATATCCTGCAACTTTGCTGAATTCATGGATCAGTTCTAGCAGTTTTTTGATGGAATATTTTGGGTTTTCCATATAGAGTATCATGTCATCTGTGAAGAATGGAAGTTTGACCTCCTCCTGACCGATTTGAATGCCTTTTATTTCTTTGTGTTGTCTGTTTGCTGAGGCTAAGCATTCTAATACTATGTTGAATAACAATGGTGAGAGCGGACATCCCTGTCTTTTTCCTGACCTTAGGGGGAAAGCTCTCAGTTTTTCCCCATTGAGAATGATATTAGCGTTGGGTCGTTCATATATGGCTTTTATGATCTCAAGGTATGCTCCTTCTATCCCTACCTTCTTGAGGGTTTTTATCAGGAAAGGATGCTGTATTTTGTCAAATGCTTTCTCTGCATCTATTGAGAGGATCATATGGTCCTTGTCCTTTCTTTTATAGATGTGATGAATCACATTGATTGTTTTGTGGATATTGAGCCAGCCCTGCATCGCAGGTATATATCCCACTTGGTTGTGGTGAATAATTTTTTAGTGTATTATTAGATCCAGTTGGCTAATATCTTGTTGAGGATTTTTGCATGCATGTTCATCAGGGAAATTGGTCTAGAGTTCTTTTTAGTGGGGTCCCTGGTTTTTGGAATCAAGGTAATGCTAGCTTCATAGAAAGAGTTTGGAAGTTTTCCTTCCATTTCTATTTTTTGGAACAGTTTCAAGAGAATAGGTGTTAACTCTTCCTTAAATGTTTGGTAGAATTCCCCTGGAAAGCCATCTGGCCCTGGACTCTTGTTTTTTGGGAGATTTTGATTACTAATTCGATTTCCTTACTGGTCATGGGTCTGTTCAAAATTTCTATTTCTTCCTGTTTCAGTTTTGGTAGTGTATATGTTTCTAGGAATTTGTCCATTTCTTCCACATTGCCCATTTTATTGGCATATAATTGCTCATAATATTCTTTTATTATTATTTTTATTTCTGCTGTGTTGGTTGTGATCTCTCTTCTTTCATTCTTGATTTTATTTATTTGGGTCCTTTCCTTTTTCTTTTTGATCAAACTGGCTAGTGGTTTATCAATGTTGTCAATTCTTTCAACAAACCAACTTCTGGTTTCATTGGTTTGTTCTACTGTGTTTTTGGTTTCAATAGCATTAATTTCTGCTGTAATCTTTATTATTTCCTGTCTTCTGCTGGTTTTGGGTTTTATTTGCTGTTCTTTTTCCAGCTCTTTAAGGTGTAAGTTTAGGTTGTGTATCTGAGACCTTTCTTCCTTCTTTAGGAAAGCCTGGATTGCTATATACTTTCCTCTCATGACCACCTTTGCTGCGTCCCAGAGGTTTGGGGCTGTGGTGTTATCATTTTCATTGGCTTCCATGTACTTTTTAATTTCCTCTTTACCTTCCTGGTTAGCCTATTCATTCTTTAGTAGGATTTTCTTTAGTCTCCAAGTGTTTGTTACCTTTCCCAATTTTTTTTCTTGTGGTTGATGTCGAGTTTCATAGCATTATGGTCTGAAAATATGCATGGTATGATCTCGATCTTTTTGTACTTGTTGAGGGCTGATTTATGTCCCAGTATGTGGTCTGTTCTGGAAAACATTCCATGTGCACTAGAGAAGAATGTATATTCTGCTGCTTTAGGATGAAATGTTAAGTCCATCTGGGCCAGTGTGTCATTCAAAGCCAGTTTCCTTGTTGATTTTCTGTTTAGAAGCTCTGTCCAGTGCTGTAAGTGGGGTGTTGAAGACCCCTAATATGATGGTATTATTATCAATGAGTTTCTTTATGTTTGTGATTAATTGAATTATATATTTTGTTGCCTTCAAATTTGGAGCATAAATGTTTACAATTGTTAGGTCTTGGTGGATAGACCCCTTAATTATGATATAATGCCCTTCTGCATCTCTTGATACAGTCTTTATTTTAAAGTCTAGATTGTCTGATGTATGTATGGCTACTCCGGCTTTTTTTTGTCAACAATTAGCATGATGCATGGTTCTCCATCCCCTTACTTTCAATCTGAAGGTGTCTTTAGGTCTAAAGTGGGTCTCTTGTAAACAGCATATGGATGGATCTTGTTTTCTTATCCATTATGTTACAATACAACTTTTGATTGGAGCATTTAGTACATTGACCTTTAGAGTGAGTACTGAAAGATATGAATTTACTGCCATTATGTTGCTTGTAGGGTTGGAGTTTCTGGTGGTGTTCTCTGGTCCTTTTAGTCTTTGTTGCTTTGGGTTTTATTTAGTTATTTATTTTTTTCATCTTTTCCCCCCTTAGAGAGTCCTTAAAATTTCTTGCAGGGCTGATTTAGTGATCATAAACTCCTTTGATTTTTGTTTGGGAAACCTTTAATCTCTCCTTCTATTTTGAATGACAGCCTTGGTGGATAAAGAATTCTTGGCTACGTATTTTTCTGATTCGGCACATTGAATATATCCTGCCACTCCTTTCTGGCCTGCCAAGTTTCTGTGGATAGGTCTGCTGCAAATCTGATCTGTCTTCCCTTGTAGGTTAAGGATTTCTTTTTCCCTTGCTGCTTTCATGATTCTTTCCTCTCCGGAGTATTTTTTGAATTTGACTATATATGCCTTGTTGATGGTTGGTTTTTGTTGAATCTAATGGGAGTCCTCTGTGCTTCTTGGATTTTGTTGTCTGTGTCTTTCCCCAGGTTAGGAAAGTTTTCCACTATGATTTGCTCTCATCACCCTTCTACCCCTTTTTGTCTATCTTCATCATCTGGGACCCCTATGATTCTGATGTTTTTACTTTTTAATGAGTCATTGATTAATTCTTAAATCAAGCTCTTTTGCCTTAGTCTCCCTCTTTTTTCCTGCTTCATTATTCTCCGTAAGTTTGTCCTCTCTATCACTGATTCTCTGTTCTGCCTCATCCATCCTTGCCACCGTGGCCACCATTCGAGATTGCAGCTTAGTTATAGCATTTTTTATTGCATCCTGACTAGCTTTTACTTCTTTTGTCTCCGCAGAAAGGGATTCTAATCTATTTTCGACTCCAGCTAATATTCTTATTATCTTGATTCTAAATTCTGGTTCAGACGTCTTGCTTGTATCTGTGTTGGTTAAGTCCCGGCTGTCATTTCTTTGTGCTCTTTCTTTTGCAGTGAATTCCTTCCTTTTGTCATTTTGAAGGGAGAAAAGTAATTAATGAGGTAGAAAAAAGTTTAAAAAAATTAACAACAGACACACACACAAAAATTAAATAAATGATGCTAGATCCTAGGTGTGTTTTGATCTGGGTGTTGAAAGGGGCTTGATAGATTAGAGAGAAAAAAGGGAATGAAAAATTAAAAGGAAATCATTTGAAATTTCAAAAAAAATGAATACACTGAAACAGAATAAAATGAAATGATGGAATAAAATAGAACTTGAAAAAATTTACCCAAAAGTAATAAATATAGTAGAAAAAAATTAAAGAAAAATAGTTTTAATAAGAATTGAAGATAGAAATAATGTTTTTCTCTTTGTGTATTCAAAAAAAAGAAAAGAAACAAAAAAGAAAAAAAACAGAAAATTGAATAGGTGGACCAGAGAATATACTAAAATACGATTGAAATTACTTGTTTTCCTCTAGAAGTCAAACTAAGTGCTTTGAGTCTGTCAACTAAGCAGGCAGAGAGATTTGTGTTTCTGAAGAGCAGGGTTGGCGCTTAGTGTAATGGCTCCATTCTCCACTAGATGGCGCTGCTAGCCTACTGAGGTGGATTGTTGTGGCGCTTTTAGGTGCACATGCGCATGCGCAGGAGCAGTGAAAAATGGCGTCGCCCACCTACCCCGTTTCTAGTGTCAAACTGTGTTCTTCCCCACCAGCAATCTCCCACCCATTCTTTGTCTTCGGCTTCCATCTACTCCCCACTTTTATACTGTCCGTGACCAAGCCTCAGGAAGCACCTCCCTCCTGAGTTTTGTCTCAGATGGCGGCCGTTTTTCCCGACCCCTTATTTCTGAGGGACTATGGCTTTGACCCCTTCCGCCCCTCTGCAGGAGGGTCTCACTGGGCACCAGCCTGCCCCAGAAAAAGTTCATGCGATCGTGTAGCAGCATTATTTCAGGGATTTTGGAAAATCACAACACACATCTGGCACCAGGCTTCACCCTTAACGACCTTGTTCCAGCACCAGCGAATGTGGTGGTTCTCCCGGGTCCACTGGGGCCTTGGTCTGTTGTGGGGAGCCACACAGGGTCTACCAGATGTTCTCCCAGCAGTGAACTGCCTCTCCCTGCCTGGCCCAAAGACTCCCGGACCCTACTCTGCTCCTGGGGATTTGCCCTTCTCACCAGAGCACTGCCAGGTATCGAGCTGCGGCGTTTCAGATTCTGCGCTCCCCGTTTATAATGGAATTTAAACCCTCTCCTTTCTCCTTTCTCCCTTTTTAGTTCAGTCTCTGCGGCTGTTTCCACTTTTCCACTTTCTCTCCAGCGCTTTTGGGAGGAATGCTTTAACCGTATTCCCCACCCCCCCCACCCCCCTGTCTCCATCCTCTGTCCACAAGCAAGCAAAAACAGCTCCCTGCTCTTTGCAGCTTCTCTCTCCCCCAGTTTACCTCTCTGCGCCGTCTACCTGCAAGAGTTCTGTGGTTCAGGTTGTGCAGATTGTTGTGTTCGCCCTCAAATCAGTTTTCTAGGTGTGCAGGATGGTTTAGTGTTGATCTGGCTATATTTCATGGATGTGAGACACCCGAACTCCATATTTTGTTTCAGACATCCTCTGAATGTTGAAAATGCCAATAAGGCTATCTAAATGATGCAGACTTTTATACTTAAATTACACACATTATTGTCCACAGAATGAAAGTATTCTTAAAAAGTAAACAGATTAAAGAAGGTTTCTGACACACTATTTTGAATTCAGATCTAAACAGTGGATGGAGTATTTAATTCTGAGCTTATCCCTGACCATTGCTTTTGGGATAGAATAAAAAATCAGAAGTAGAAATACTAGATGATTATTACTAGGTTTGTAATCATAAGCTAATAAGTGTCAGTGGTCTTGAATTTTAACTTTAAAACTGAAATCCATAAAGAAATGTATCTTGTGCACTCCAAGTGAAAGAGGATGGAAAGCCATTACATAGTGTTTTCACATCTGACATTATAAATCACAAAGACATGTAAGAGGCATTGCCTGCAGCTTTTCTCACGCCTCTAGGATACATTTCAAGCATCTTTTGGAGTGCCTTTAACCCACTGTCACTTTATTCTTCAACCAGAGGAGAAAAGGGAAAAGACTGTTATTAAGTTTCATTTTTCCCAGGACCATTTCATCAAAGTCTATGAGATCACTGAACAGAGTTATCAACTGCCTGAGCCCAGGGCGACAGATAGCAAATGATGCCAAACTCAGCTCTAGGGAAAAAGCAGAGTGAAAACTTATCTGAAACATCTTCTATTAGCATTTATATGGACATTAGTTAAGGGAATGGTTGAAAAAAGTCAGTTTTTTGAGAAAACTGAAGAAGAGGAAGCTTGATTGCAACTCCTGCCAATGCTTCTGGGAGTAACACCATTTAAATGTTAAAAGTTGAATCACATCTCCGGTTCCAAAATTGTAATTATTATTATGTTAAATATAGAGACAATGGAAAATGTCAGAGAGAAAGGAAATATACTAGGGGATTTTCTACATAGAAGGCAGTGCTAATTCTTTCTTTTTTTAATGTTTATTTATTTAATAGAGGAAGAGTTGGGGAGGGGCAGTCAGAGAGGGAGAGAGAGAATCCCAAGCAAGTCTCTGCACTGTCCGCTCAGAGCCCCACACGGGGCTCAACCTCACAAAATGTGAGATTATGACCCGAGCCAAAATCAAGAGTCAGATGCTCAACCAACTGAGCCACCCAGGCGCCTTGACAAGACTAATTCCATGGTTGACAGAATAAATGTTTCTGATCACTGTGGGGAGCCCAGCAGGTAGTATTAGCCATGGCTTTTGTTTTCTGTGTTCGGATGTTTTGACATCTGGGGCCTTCCTGACTCTGGAGGAACTGCCCTTCACAAGGTTACCCATGTCCTTGCTCACCAGCTAGTGTGCTTTTCAAATGTCAACCAACCAATCCAGACCCCACCTCCCCAACCACCTGCTATAGCAGGCTCTCACACTCTGGGCTACTACCTCCCTGCTCTAATCATTTCCCAGGCCAGGTACCAGACAACCAGGGACAGCCCTACAGCCCAGAGCCCGCTGAAATTATTTCAGCTAGCCATTCCCAAATCTGCTGATCCTACTTTGCCTGTTTGTCCCACAAAACCACAATAAAGTCCTGCCCCCATTTTTCCTCCTCTTCCTCTGCCTCCTAACTATCCCCGGTGCTTCCCCATGTGACCCCCTGTGGCCTGGCATGCACCCTCCTCTTGGGAATTGTGAGTAACGAAATATGGTTTCAATGGTAATCATCTCCCGATCTGTTGGCCTCGCCATACCTGCATAATACTTAAACCTATTTCTAAGCAGGGATGGGGGTATGAGAGGGACAGGAGTAAGTTTCTTTTTAGAATATCCGAAAAGCTGACAATAAAGTTCTATTGGATGGTCAGATTGCCCCCCAAACCATTTTGTAATGGTCCTAGGTAGAGACTCATTTTCAGCTGTTTGAAGTTTCCTACTTAGGGGCCACCCAAGCTCACCGGTATCATCTACTGCTCTTCAGAGCCCATAACTGGCTATACTGGTTAGGTAGTTACTTTTAGTTAGTTGGTTGATTAGTATGTTGCTAACATGCTCACAGCTTTGGGCAGAGAACTGGATGAATTTTCTCCAAGAGGGCAAGGATGCATTCACTCTTTAAATCATGTAATAGGTTTGTCTGTATCTGCAGAATAGGCATCAGGTGGTGGTTCCTAAATCTGACTGACCCTGAGACTCACTCATAGAAGACATAAAATGAACCTTTTCCCGGGCCTCACCCCAGTTTTACTAAGTAATTCTGGTGACCTGCCTGGTCTGGAAACTCTGAGACAGTATAGCTTAAACCAGCACTTCTTAAGCTTTAATGTGCGTATGAATCCGCTGGGAATCTTGTTACACTCAGATTCTCATTCAGTGGCTCTGAGTGGGTCCTGATGCTGCGTTTCTAGCAAGCTCTCTGGAGCAGTCACCACATTTTGAGCAGCAGGGCCCAGGACACAGTGCACCTGGGGGTTCTGATTCAGCAGGGTGGGCTGGACCTACGAGTCATTGCAGGTAATTTTATCATCAGATTATGTTATCATTTAGGATATACCAGCCTAAGGCAAAACATCTGTCGCGTAACAATGACAACACGATAACAGAAATGAGTTCATTCAAGTGATGCCTGTTACGTGCCATGCTATGCACTTCACTGTGCCAGGATGGGGGGCTACCGGGATCAGTGAAAACAGGAATTCTTGCTCCCGTGAGGGAGATGGCAACTGCAAGAGTAAACTCCCCAACAGCGAAGACAACACCACAGAGTGGTAAGTGCTTTGAACACTATAAAGCCTGGTAAGGAGACAGCGGCCCAGAGAATCGCTGCTGGCTTGATAAGAGCAAGAGCAACAATAACTGTGATCACCAGGACAGGTGGCTTGTGAGGAGCAGATCTTACAGGTCCGAGAATGTTGAGGTATTTTACATGGATGATTCTGTTTCCTTCTCACACCAAACTTATGGCAGACCTTTTCTTCTCTTCATTTTACAGGTGAAGCAGGTGAGGTTTACAGAGGTTTAAAAACTAGTCTTTTTAAAATTTTTAGTAAAATTGTATTTTTTTAATGTTTGTTTATTTTTGAGAGAGAGAGAATGCACACAAGCAGGGGAGGGGCAGAGAGAAGGGAACAGAGGATCTAACACAGGCTCTGCGCAGACAGCAGAAAGCCCAAGGTGGGACTCGAACTTACGGACCATGAGATCATGACCTGAGTTGAAGTTGGACACTCAACCGACTAAACCACCCACGTGCCCAAATTATATTTAAAATACACATATAAAATTTACCATCGTAACCATCTTTAAGTGTACCGTTCAAAAGCGTTGAGCACATTCACACCGTTGTGCAACCGATCCTCAGAATTTGTATAAAACCGAAAGTCTGCATCCATTAGACACTAACTCCCCTTTCCCCCTCCCCAGCCCCTGGCAACCATTACTCCCCTGTTTCTCTGAATTTGATGACTCGAGGTACCCCCTGTAAGTGGAATCATACAGTATTGTTTTTTTCGTGACTGGTTTATTTCACCTAGGACAATGCCCTCAAGATGTAGCATGTGACGGAAATTCCTTCCTTTTTAGGGCTGAATAATATTCCATTGTATGTATCTGCCATGTTTTACCTCTTCATTTATCTGTTGATGGACACTTGGGTTGCTTCCACCTTTTGGCTATTGCAAATAAGCTGCTAAGACCCTGGGTGTCCTAATGGCTCTTCTTGCTTGTTTTCAAAAGCACCAAACTCACCAAGGCCCTTCTTGCCCCAGGGCATCAGGAAGATCTAGGAACGCTCTTCCTCAGATATTCTCACAGTTCAGTCTGGCACTCGGCTCAAATCTCTGCTCAAATATTACCTCCTAGGGGAAGCCTTCCCTGATAACCCCATAACCCCATCTGAAATTCTGCTTCGTAGGCACAGCTCACTGTGCCCTTCCTTACCTTGCTCTATTGTTCTTCAGAACACTTGTCAGTACCTGGCATTATATTATGTGTTGAATTTATTTGTTTGTAGCTTGTCTTCCCCTTTCAATATAACCTCAAAGAAGACTGTTCCTATAATGCTCTATCTTCTTTGCCTAGGATACTACCTGGTAGTGAGGAGGTGAAAATATTTATGGATGAATCAATGAATGATGGAAGGAAGGAAGGCAGTGGTGAAATCTGGATTTGAATCCAGACCCTCTGTTTCCAAAGCCCTTACAGGGTTGCTGCCTCACCCAACCCCAGGGGTGCTTAAGTGTCTGATTGGATAGATAGAACATGGGAATGGAGTTTCTGGGTGGAAGAAAACTTGTGGTGGAGGAGGGTGGGAAGCAATCAGTGTGAAGTTCTAGAAGTATTATCTGGATGCTGAAGGTAGAAGAAACAAGATCCAGTCATAACTGAAACAAGGTCTTTTTTGTGGGATGAGTACTGGCCCCCAAGAGATATGTCCATGTACTAACCCCTGGAACCTGCAAAAACAACCTTATTCGTAGAAAGGATCTTTTTTTTTTTTTTTTTTTTTTTTAGTGTTTACTTCTTTTTGAGATAGAGCATGAGCAGGGAGGGGTAGAGAGAGAGAGGAAGACAGAATCCAAAGCAGCCTCCAGTCTCTGAGCTGTCGCAAAGAACCTCACACGGGGTTCAAACTCACAAGCCATGAGATCATGACCTGAACTGAAGTCTGACACTTAACCAACTGAGCCACCTGAGCACCCCTGTAAGAAGGATCTTTTATTTTTTTTTTAATTTTTTTAAATATATGAAATTTATTGTCAAATTGGTTTCCATACAACACCCAGTGCTCATCCCAACAGGTGCCCTCCTCAATACCCATCACCCACCCTCCCTCCCTCCCACCCCCCATCAGCCCTCAGTTTGCTCTCAGTTTTTAAGAGTCTCTTGTGCTTTGGCTCTCTCCCACTCTAACCTCTTATTTTTTTTTCCTTCCCCTCCCCCATGGGTTTCTGTTAAGTTTCTCAGGATCCACATAAGAGTGAACACATATGGTATATTTCTCTGTATGGCTTATTTCACTTAGCATCACATTCTCCAGTTCCATCCACGTTGCTACAAAGGGCCATATTTCATTCTTTCTCATTGCCACATAGTACTCCATTGTGTAAACCACAATTTCTTTATCCATTCATCAGTTGATGGATATTTAGGCTTTTTCCATAATTTGGCTATTGTTGAGAGTGCTGCTATAAACATTGTGGTACTAGTGCCCCTATGCATCAGTACTCCTGTATCCCTTGGGTAAATTCCTAGCAGTGCTATTGCTGGGTCATAGGGTAGGTCTATTTTAATTTTTCTGAGGAACCTCCACACTGTTTTCCAGAGTGGCTGCACCAGTTTGCATTCCCACCAACAGTGCAAGAGGGTTCCTGTTTCTCCACATCCTCTCCAGCATCTATAGTTGTAAGAAGGATCTTTTAAAGTGTAATTAAGTTAAGGATCTTAAGATGAGATCATCCTGAATTTTGTGGGTGGACCCTAAATCCAATGATCCATGTCCTTGTAAGATAAAACCAGAAGGATATGTGAGACAAGGCAGCCAGGGAACTTGGGGAGGGGGGAGGGGCACCAGAAGCTAGAAGTGGTGAGGAAGGACTCTCCTTTAGAGCCTTTGGAGGAAGCACACCCCTGCCAACTCCTTGGTTTCAGGCTTCTGTCCTCCAGATCTGTGAGTGAAAAATTTCTGTTGCTTTAAACCACCAATTTGTACAGCAGCACCAGGAAACTAATACCATGCTAAACTTAGCAGCCAAAAGAGACAGGAGAGAGGGCTAGAGTTTGGTGTTCCTGCTAGATCTAGGGCCCAGCTTAGACGCAGTGAAGACACATGTTAGGGCACAGGGTGTTCTTACAATCCCAGACCCCTCATATGCATCTGGATCGGCTCTGGCACTGGTCAAGGCTACATCGGGCAACATCATCACTGTGTGCTTCTGGGTGGGGTAGGGTGTGGAAAGCCAGCAAGGGCTGACTGCACCATACAGTGGGCAAAGCAAACCAGATGGTAGAGAATTTAAAAATGCTAAAGATGCATAGCAAGTAACAAAATACTGCGGGTATTGGGAATACCTGCCCCAAAAGTCAATTCTTGTCCAAATGATAAAAAATGTTTCATTTCTAAGCCTTTATCAAATATACCCAACCCTTTGCTAAAGGAAGATAGAGACTTTCTGTCCTTTTAGAGACTCTGAAGAAAAAATGTTTATTGGGATGAATTTAAATGAAGTCCTATCCCAAGGCTGGAAGATGAATTTAATAACCTACTATATGGTCCTGATAGTCTTATATTTGTAAAATTTTCTCCGTGCCCATTTGTCCTAACCCAATATTTTATATAAAAACTTCAGGCTTTTCAGAGCTGTAATCACATCAAATAAAGCTGTATATCTTGTACATAGTCCCGGTATTTCATGTAATAACTTTTAATTCCCAAACTTTATATTAACTATTAGAATTAAATTTTAATTTCCTTTTACACTTATGTTATTTTAATAATAGTATTGGGATTATAAGTCAGTAGCAAAAACTCATTACAATTTTTATTTTTATTCTCAACTTGTGAAATTCTCCCAGCTTTCTCCTCTCTGTCCAGCCCTTGGGTTTGTATCGTGGCAGTTTGCTGTAGACTCCAGATGCAGTTTGCTGCATCTCTCCAAAGTTCTTATGTTGAAACTTAATTCCCAGGATTTAGAGGGAGGGCCTTTGGGAGTTGATGAGGTCATGAGGGTGGAGCCTTCATGAATGGGGTTAGTGCACTCCTAAAAGAGACCTCAGAAATTTCCTTCATCTGTCTGCCATGTGAGGATGCAGCAGGAAGATGGCCATCTGTGAGCCCGGAAGCAGGCCTTCCCAGACAATGAATCTGTTGGCTCCTTGATCTTGAACATCTCAGCCTCCAGAAATGTGAGAAATAAATTTCTGCTATTTCTAAGCCACCCATTCTATGGTATTTTGTTAAAGCAGCCTAACTGGACTAAGACACAGTTCTACTTGGTCAGGGCCAGACACGCAATGAAAGCCTTGCCCGTTACCAACATAGTTCCCATATTGCCCATGTTGGTTCCTTGGGAAAATGGTCTATTTTGCATCTTCACGCAGACACTGTGGAATAGTGGAAAGAACAAACATACATAAATACATTTGACAAGAACTGTCGGCCAGCACTCTCTACTACCAACTAACCAGATACTTTGGCCAAGTCTACCTCTTAAACAGACACTGAATAAATGACATAAATGACTTAATTCTTGGCACATAGCAGCATTTAATACATGCTACTTTGCTCTAATACATCCATTTTCCCTTTTCCATGATAATTTCATTTCCCTTTTCAACTTCTGGGAGAGTAAGTTGTATTCTTACTTATTTGTATATGAGGGGTGTTTTCAGGAAATCCAAATTTTAAGTCTTCTTAGCCCAGACTTTCATTTAATATCAGCTAAGTTCCAACTTCTTGTTTATCAGCAATGTCTAGCCTGTCAGCCATCCCCATCTTAGAACTCTAGTTGTACAGCATTAGCAATATTTCCTCTATTTTCTCCACATAGTTAAGTTTCAGCACAATAGGTAGCAGCAAAAGCAAGTTCCACCAACCTCAAAATATCTATGCTTATTCAGGCTGTTCCTAGTGCAAGGGTCCATCCATCTCCTACGATGCAGCAGTTGGAGCAGTCACGGTGGACCGATCTGAGTAGGAATTTTTCTGAGTCAGTTGTGAACTTGGCTGGGCCTTGAAAGATGAGTATTATTTTGCTAGATGTAAGTTGATAAGGAAAAGCAGACAGGATTTATGCTAAGATGTTCAGAAAGTATAAACAGTAAGGCTCTGGTAGAACAACGCTGCCTTGACTCTTGTCATTATGTTCCCTTTTGTAAGGGGTTCTGAATCAATCTTTGCTAATAATGGCACATGAACAACGAGGTATGTTAACAAGTTAAAAAATAGAGCAGGCAGCAAGGTGGTAATGGGGACTTGGAAAGTACTGTGGGGGTCATGGAGAAAACATACTGCTGCAGAAATGCCTCTTCAGCCTTTATTAAATGCTTCTACCATAAAAGCTGTAGTTTAGTTTAGAAAAAAGCTTCTCTTTGGAGATTAATGTCACCATGATGTAATCAGCTTTAAAGTGCTTTACAAAAAAAAAAAAAATCTAGAATCAGGGTGAATATATCCAAGTTGCAGGACAGTAAGAAATGTCTTCAAATATTATAATCATTAATACAGATGTATTTCACTGTAAACATCTGATACACGAATGCCCTAATTTATCAAAATATATATATATATTCATATTTATATTTATATGTATATGTAGAAAGAGAGAAAGCATAAGCAATTCCTTATTGAAAGTTTGACAGTAGTTTGAAGTTCTAAGTATCCCTACTGTGATCATTTATATTTACTAGCATATCCATACATCCATCAGGTGAGTTAGAATTCACAGCTGGAAATGGTGAAGTTGGCCATCTACCTTAGGAAGGTGGCATTGTCCAGGAGAAAGAACACAGGAGACTTGACTTGTAGGCTCAGGTCCTCCACTGAGTAGAGTCACCCTGGGGGATGCCCTACATGCTTTGGAGCCCTGTTTTCTCATGTTGAATCAGAGAATTGGATCAAATCAAATATAAGGTAGCTTCTGGTTCTAACACTATATAAAAGAAAGTGATCTAATGTTCAGGAATCCCAAATGGGATGAGAAGACAAATGCTTCCTAGAGAAGGTAGAATTAGAAATAGACAATGAAGGATACATAATGGAAATCAGTTATATTGGGTTTGCGTTCTGGGGAAACAAGTCTGTAGGTATGAAAGTTGGGAAATTTGGAGCCTTTAGAGGAATAACAAGTGGTCTAGTTTGGCAAGAACAGGAAGGACAGGTAGAGAACACATTGAACATGCAGATTGGGACCATACAGTTTCTTTATTCAGCAAATTATTAAGCACTTAATATGTCCCAGACACCATCCTAAGTATAAGAGAAAATGGTGAATATGGTAGGCAGCATTTCTTTAGGGGAACTTATAATCTTTTGGGGAAGAGAGACTATTTAACAACTATGTTAGAAAAGCATATGGCAAGAACATCTAATCCAGTCTGGAGTGGGACAGTCTTTGAAGATGTCATATTTAAGATGAAACCTAAAGGTTGCATTGATGTCAGCTAGGTACTACTTGGAAGACTGTTCTAGGGAGTGAAGTATCTGTCTTCTCTAACCCTTTAGGTCTAAATTCTTTTATCAGGGGTGCCTGGGTGGCTCAGTCAGTTAAGCGTCCAACTTGTGGTTTCAGCTCAGGGCATAATCTCATAGTCATGGGATCAAGCCCTAATCTGGCTCTGCACTTGGTGTGAAGCCTGCTTGGGATTCTCTCTCTCCTTCTCTCTGTCCCTCCCCCTCCCTTATTTGTGCTCTCTCTATCTAGCAAACTAAATAAATAAACATTTAAAGAATGAAAAAAATAAATCCTGTTATCAGATTATGCACCATGTGTTCAGTAGCAAATATAAATGAGTCACTGACACTCTAAGCAATTGAAATTGCAATATTATACCAGATATAGCAAAGCGCCTCTTCATTTTTAAACACAAAAGTAAACTTATAGTTTAAAAGGTCTCACAAACATGGGGTACCTGGGGAGCTCAGTTGGTTAAGCATCCAACTTCAGCTCAGGTCATGATCTCACGGCTCATGAGTTTGAGCCACACGTTGGGCTCTGCACTGCAGAGCCTGCTTGGGATTCTTTCTTTCTCCCTCTCTCTCTCTGACCCTCCCCCACTCACATGCACACACACTCTCTCTCTGTCTCTCTCTGTCTCTCAAAATAAATAAATAAACTTTTTAAATAAATAAATAAATAAATAAATAAATAATAAAAGCCCCCACAAACAGTATTTGTGAAAATTAACAAATAGAACATTAACAGCAATCTATTCATTTAAGCTCAGCCAAATTTTAATAAAATTAGATAATTTTAAAAAATAATAGGTGGAACTTGTGTGGTAAAACAGTTTCTGATTATGTGTTCAATGCTTGATGAAAACCCAGAGGTAGGAGGCTATAAATTTTAAGTTGTGAGTTTCTGTATCAAGATTAACCAGTTGGAGTATATAATGAAAAAGGGCTATTGGTTGAATTCATCCAAGGCTAAAGTTTGACAGACAAAAAAAGGATTAATGGCAATTGTAAGAAGGGGTGTAGGCAAGACAAAAAAATGATAGAAAGTCAAAGGGCTGCTGACCCAATGGGGGAAAGGGAACTGACAGTCTCAGTATGGATGAAGAATGCATCAGGAGTGAGGGGAGACAGCAGTGAACGTGGCGAGGCAGTAGGATACTGAAATGTAAAATGTCAGAAAGGGGGATGGAAGGTTTAAGGTGTAGTCACGGGAGTAGGGGCTGAAAGAAATGGAAAAAAAAATAAACTAAGAGGCCATGATTTTGACTGAATGTTCACATGGCTATTTAAGTCATCCAGAACAATAATGAGAATAAGAGTGGGGTCAAAACTTCAAGCCCTAATGCCAACATTTTCAAAGAATGTGGGTAATTTTTATCCAACCTGGAAACAAAAGGGAAGTCAATCCCAGTAACACCTGCAATCATCAACCTAAAAGCCCTGGGGGATGAGGAACAAGAGACTGTTGAGGAGTCATAGAGTGTGAGGAATACAGCCATGTGCCCCAGGATGACCACGTGTAGAGGAGGAGAGGTGAGGTGAGGCAGTGGATTGAAGAAGAGTTGGATTATACTTGTAGTGGGATTTTGGTGTGAGTATGGGACAAAGAGGTTAAAGGTGTAAGGTGGGCACAATGGAAAGAAATAGACATGATCAGGATGTCCTGAGCATGAACTAACAAGCAAGAACAAAGGTGGGTTTGGGAACCCAAGGCTAAGGATGAGAATTCAGAAGTGGGAAGGCTTGGACTTAGGACACTAGTGAGCAGTGGCAGGGATAAAGGTCTTGAGCTGATGTTAAAACTCTTGGATGAAAACATGTTTCCCGCTGATGCAGGCCAGGAGTACTCAGTTATGCCTGAGGCCAGACAACAATCTCTGCCCTGTGGCTGACTTCCTTAAAAGATCTTCAAAGATCAGCTGCCCTAGTTGAAAAGGTAGCATAGCCTGGGCCGAGCCACCATGACCTCACTCAGAGTTCTTCTGTGAAGACACAACAGGCTTATGGGGAATGAGAGTGGCATCTTACTTACAGATTACTAGGCAGGGTGAGTGTTGGCATTAGCTGAAGCAGTTGGGGTTCACAGGCTTATCCCGGTTAGAATTCAGGACTGGCCTCTGTGCTCAGCATAGAGCTGGGATGGAAGCAAAATTGACCCATCAATGGTAAAAAGGGGAAACTTGGAGTGCACAAAGGGAAGCTAAATTGTCTTGCAGCTTCTTGCCCACACAGGACACTAAGACTTCCTCTAGCCATGGAAAGTCATACATGCAGGAACCAGAGTCCTGGCACTTTGGGCAAGATTTCCTTCAGCATTTCCAAGTGTAGCTTCCTTTGATTACTAACTGGGCGTGATGCAACAGGACAAGTGAATCATGGACCAACCCAATCATGGCTATGGACACATCGAGAACGGAAGCCACTTGAGGGCAAAGCCCTTGGAGGATTACTTGTTCGTCAGTACGTGAATGTCAATGACAGGTTATGGAGCAAAAGAGGAGCAAGTTCATCCCTCCTCTGGAAAGTGAAGCCTAAAGCAGACATGTTTTACCTGTCCTCCTATATGCTTTCAAGAGCAATCTGAAAAGGCTGGGGGTGAACAGCAAATGTGAGCCATGTCCTGAATCAGATGAGGACACATGCGTGTTGTCTTCAACATATACATCAGTAGGGTCATCAAGACACATCTCTTTGAAGCATCCTTAGGATGGGTTTTCCACTCGGCGTAGAATCCATCAGAGCTCAGCAAACCAAACCAATGTCCTGGCTGACATTTCAAGAAAGAAAGGAAGGGCAAACCTGAAAAAACCTAAATCAAAATTGACTTTGGAATCTAATAAAAGCTGAATGTGCAATATAAAGGCTAAATATTAAGGATGCAAATAGCAACCAATTGTTACCCTCTAGAGGACATTGGCGTCTGATATTAATAATATACATAACAGACTGGGAACATAGGTCAGGTTTTCTTTATGAGAAGTGATTTTTTTCTTGGCTTTTATAATGCAAGAAGATGAGTTTGTAATTCTGTGTCTCGATGGTAGCTTTTCTTTCTGACTTAGTCATTTAAGGCAATCTGCACAGGTACCAGTATTATTCCACCAATATTTTAAGTAGTAAAAGATTGGTGGAAAAAAGATGTGATCATAAAACTCCAATAGTTGATGTCAGAATAAAGTTCACTTTCCCTTTTCTGGGACTATCTGTAGCTTTTAAATTTCAATTCATATTTTGGCTGTATGAAGTTTATTTTTTCAAACAAGAATAAAAGTATGCAGAGAGCTTTATGTTCTCTCTCTCTTTTTAAGTGTAAACTGAGAGAGGAAAGGCTCAAGGAAAACACTGAAGGGAGAAGTCACCACTTCTCTGTGCTCCTCCATCTTGTAAGGTAGCTGACTTGCGTCTCCCCACCCCCCACCTGTCACTGCCTTTAAGATGGGCTTTCACTAGAAAAACTAGAACATCTTAGTGAAGTGAAATGAGGGTGTGGGTCAGGAGAGGTCCTCGGTCAACAAAGAGGATGGATATCTGCCTTCCAAAGTTTCAATTTTGTGCAAAAAAATCATGGCAGCCAAAATTCTGACCCATTTTAAAACATTTCCATGGAAATGTGTTAAATATACTTCATATATATAAAGTTAAACATGCTTTATTTCATACAGAAATTTTCCTATATTTAATTTATACACTTCCTTCCCCTTATTCTTAATCATTTTAACCTAGTTCTTCCAGATGCAAATAAAGTCTATTTCCTCTACTTGGGTAATTAGAGAAATTTCCTCTATGTAGGTAATTTGAAAAAAGAAAACACTGCCAATGTTTCCTTCCTAGACTGCACATTTTTACTTACCAGTTCTTTTAATAATGTGAATGAGAACTCAAATGGGAAACTCCGCAAACACAGACTATTATGTGCTAACCTCAGCTTACTTCTGATGCATTACTCAAGTCTCTGTTTTTAAAATGTCAGTTAACTTAGGAACTTGAAAAATTAGTTCTAACTCCTATCAACTCTCAGCAAGGTTAATGTGTTAAGATCCACTGAAGCCAGCGTTTTGACTACACAAATTCAAACGTAGTTCAATCAGACCATTTGATGCTTGACATAAAACTTTATTTAATACATTTTCCTTTTCCTACTGCCTCTTACAGTGCTATTTATTTTGAGGTCTTCAGGGATCTCAGGCATGTGTACTCCAGGCCCCAAAGCTAAGATATGCACTAGGGTTGATGTGCTTTTTGGAGACAAATCTTTTCTAAAGTCTGGCTTTATCCAAGATTCTTTGCTCCATGAAGCTGTAATCATGAAATACTTTTTCCAGTAAAAAAAATCCTACAGTTATGTATCAGGAGTTTTACCACAGTTTATTACTATGGAAAGAGGTTATTTAAATCCAATAAAGCACCATCTTCGCTTAATCTCTTTTATGATGAGCTGAGCTTAGCTATTATAAAATTTCTTTCCAAGTTTGCCCTTAAAAATAATTATGCAAACAAATAAAGATAGACCATTGGATAAGAGCATGGGATTTGCATTTAGAAGGTTTGAATGTCTCTTCTTTTCTTTACTAAGCTGCCTAAACTTGGGAAAATTAACTGTTAACCTCTCCCACTGAGAAACAGAGGCCTATGGAACACCTAGTGGTTCTTCTGAGGAATAAATGCCAAATGTATATAAAACACCCAGTGCAGCAGCACTGCAAGCCCCCATGGGCGGGGGGGGAACTCTTTGTATTAATTGGGTTATATGAATTTGCAGTTGCAATCTTTCCTCTTTTTTCCCCACTTCATTTATAAAAATATCCCCATGCAATAAGAACTTAAGCAATGAAAATAGGAAAGGTTACTCTCTGAATTTGTAAAAGAAATCAAAAGATAGGATATTTATTATTTTATTACATATTACAGACAATTATAACTACATATTTTACACATACATATTTATATGTTTAATATTTAATAAAATTATAAATTTTATATATTTAGATGTGTAAATTGTATGTTTTATTTAGCCCACAGCAATGTATTGATATTTAATTAATTTCCAAGTGGCTTCTCATAAATCAGATGACACCATAGTACTTCCAATTCATAATACATATTTTACATTTAAGATTTTCTGGACACAGAGTATGAAAACAAAGTAATAATCCTATGTGCCCAAGTTTGTACAAATTACAAATAGATAATTGCCCAAGACGTGAATGAAGTTTTGTAGAACATTGGAATTATTTGCATTTACCTCAAGACTCATTATTACTATTATAATCTGTGCTTCCCACAGCCACATGGATTGAAGAGATCAGGAAGCAAACTATAGCAGCTGAGACGGCAGAACGCATGCGGTGGCTCTTCAAAAGTTCTCCCACAACCCCACACCAGGCTTTCTTGCTGAGATGTCTGGGAGCTCTACTAGGGAGTGCTGGGGGTCAAACCTGGAAAAGCAAAATCTGTAATCAAATCCAAAGGGTGAGGTGCAAGCCAAAGGAGAGACCAAGGCTAGTGAGGGTTAAAAAATGAGCACCAGGAATGTGGCAATGAACAAGGTCAATTTGAACTTATCAAGTCCAGTCTAGCAAGCTTATTTACTGTAAGAAGACTGAAAAGCAACTTGTTTTTTTATTTTTCATTTTTTCTATACAAAAATTAAAAAAAATTTTTTTTGAAGTCGAGTTGACATACAATGTTACATTAGTTTTAAGTCTACAACATAGTGATTCAATCCCTGTATACATTGTGCTACCCTCACCACAAGTGTAGCTACCATTTGTTACCCTACAACACTGTTACACTATTGACTATACTCCCTGTAGTATACCTTTAATCCCCATGACTTACTTATTTTTTAACAAGAAGCCTGTATTTCCCTCTCCCCATTACCTATTTTGCCCAACCCTCACCCTTCCTCTCTGGCAATCATCAGCTTGTTTGTGTGAATGGGTCTAGTTTTTGTTTTATTGGACACACTGCATGTTGTGTAGTGACATAGGGCTGCTCTTAAGGTAGACACTTTCAGAAATGCTCATCTGGCATCAAAGTATAGTGGGCTCAATCTCAGGCCAAGGTTGCTCGGTTAAAAGCAATAATTCTAGAGAGAAATAGTCAAAGGTTGACTCAGGGAAATAAATATAGAAATGGAAAAGAAGGGAAAATAAGGAAATTTATCTTCTTAGTAGAATTGGCATACATCGACAACTGGTTAGATATGAAAGATTTCTGATTAATCTATTTTTTCATAATTCTTAAAACCACATTCAGTAATTGTGAAATATGCTCTAGGAAACTTTTCATCTTTTTACCTGTTTGGCCAAATGCTCCCCTTCCGGTTTTGAGCCAAGAGCCAAGACTCTAAATTTTATGATATTGCACTATGACCAGGTGGTAAGTATGCCACAGGTATCAAATACACAGGTATCAAATGCCATCAGCATAGAAATCTAGAAAGAACAATCAACGTAATACACAATTTAATATGAAGTCAACAAAGTATATGTAGTATTTCCTCTATTTCCCCCTCCCCTTGCCACCACATTTTTGGTTTTGTGATTTATTTTTGACATCATTTGGGGTGCCTGAGGCGAGAGCCAGCTTTCCACTCTGTTTTTTCAGCATTCCTGTTTACTGTCCATATCGTCACGGGCTCTGATCCCCACAACTGAGACCCACAGCTGTGCAGCTTCTAACTGATTTCAGCCGTGTCTCTCCAATACTTTAAGATGCCACATGAAGCCCTTGCCAGTTTCTGACGTTGTGAGCAAAATGGTATCCTAGTTTTATTTTCTCATCATTGCTGTCATTTCTCCACCTCTCTCTGTGCAGCTTTTGCCCTTGGGGATGGAGTCTCTTCCATTCACTTTTCGTAGATTTTGACCCCATTTAAGCTTTCAAAGATTTCTCTGCCCATAAACTCCATTGCCACTTCTTTCTAGCCTATATAATTCTTTACCACACTTAAAAATAACCGTTCTCCTCCCCCTACTGTCCCCCCGCCCCGATGCCCCTGCCATTTATAATAGTTTATCAAGCACCATTTGGTTTTGGAACTGAAATCAATGAAAAACATGTCCTGCTTCATAGGGAAATGAAAACTAAGTTCCAGGTTACTTAGGGGATGTGGTCCAGGGAGCTGGCCGTCCCCCAGGAAGGCAAGGCTGCAGGAGGCCAGAGGCAGCCTCCTGCCATTGGATCGGCACCTCTGTGGATGGTTATGTTGCTCACAGATGGTGCCTTGATAGATGCATGTTCACTGTGGTGTTGAAAATGTTGTGGGCACTGAACCACAGGCAAGTTTTCATTCTCCTTATTTCCAAAACAATACAGGAGATCCTCTGAGACTAGTTCAATCCAACTCTGACCACTTTAGATTTTCACTCTTAGGAAGTGTAACTACAAGTTTCAAGAGACCATTTTCTCTCCTCTCCATCCCTTCACCCCCCGCCCCCGTCTCTAATAATTTTGGGAAACCACAATACAGTTCTATATTTATTATAACATTTGGCCTGTGGGATATTTTATGTTTCCTAGGTGAGTGGAAAAGTGAGAATAAATGCATACATACTTAAAATACGTAAAGACATCATTAGTAGTAACTGGTTTGGATTGAAATGTAATTTCTATGGCCAGGAGCAAATAACCACCTGTCTCAAAGAAGTGATACCAAATTCTATTCTAGCAGAAATAGGTAGGGAAGCCTAAAGATGTATAGCTCTAAAATAGAGTTTATTTTCTTTGTTCCTTCCCAAGGAGAGCAGTTTGAAGAAGGAAGGGTTGGGCAACAGAGCCCAGGTCTTTTTCATTTGAAATATTTTGTGGATATTATTTTGCATAAAATTTGTTTCTCAGACTTCTTTTAAAAAGTTTTGGCAGAATGGGGCACCTGGGAGGCTCAGTCGGTTGAGCGGCTGACTTCGGCTCAGGTCACGATCTCGCAGTCCGTGGGTTCCAACCCCACTTCGGTCTCTGTGCTGACAGCCTGGAGCCTGTTTTGGATTCTGTGTCTCCCTCTCTCTGACCCTCCCCCGTTCATGCTCTGTCTCTCTCCATCTCAAAAATAAATAAACGTTAAAAAAAAAATTAAAAAAAAAAGTTTTGGCAGCAAATTATGGAAGGAGCCTAAATGTCCATCAACTGACAAATGGATAAAGAAGATGTGGTTTACATATACAGTGGAATACTACTTGGCAATGAGAAAGAATGTAATCATGCCATTTGCAGCAACATGAATGGAACTGGAAGATAAAAGGTATTATGCTGATTGAAATAAGTCAGCCAGAGAAGGACAGATATCATATGTTTTCACTCACATGTGGATCTTGAGAAACTTAACACAAGACCATGGGGGAAGGGAAGGGGAAAAAAATAGTTACAGAGAGGGTGGGAGGCAAACCACAAGAGACTCTTAAATATAGAGAACAAACTGAGGGTGGAGGGGGAGAGGAAAATGGGTGATGGGCATTGAGGAAAGCATCTGTTGGGATGAGCACTGGGTGTTGTAAGTAAGCCAATTTGGTAATAAATTATATTAAATCAATCAATCAATCAAAAATTTTTGAAAAGAAAAAAAATTGGCAACAGGGGCGCCTGGGTGGCTCAGTCGCTTAAACATCCAACTCTTGATTTTGGCTCAGGTCATGATCTCATGGTTCATGAGTTTGAGCCCCCCAGGGGGCTTGAGATTCACCCTCTTTCTCTGCCCCTCCCCCACTCCCTCACTCAGTCTCTCTCAAAATAAATAAATTTTAAAAATTTGGTAGCAGCATAGTGAAGTATTTTATTTTTGCCTTCAGAAACCTTGGAACAGAATAAAGAAAGGATCAGCAACTACAGATTCTGCCCCTTTGTAGCTTTATTGTTTATTTTGGGGAGTGTGGACCAAGTTCACACATTTCCCAGAACTTTCTTCCCTCTCATCTGCACATAAAATGTTTTGTTTCTGCATCAATATTCTTTTAATGCTTCATACACATAAGATCCATCACATCATGTCCCAGTTATCTGCTTATACAGAAGAGCCTAACTAACTGCTTCGTGTAGCATGGAATTTATAAATGAGATAATTCTCTAGCCTTAATGACAGTATCCAAAATAATGACAGGAAAAACCATTTTTTATCCAGGGTTCAAGACTAATAACTGGCATTTGTCCATTCAAATTTGACTATAAGATGTTACATAATTCACTGTTAATATATATCTATGATTTTAAGAGCATTTCTGTCCATTTTATAAAGTAAAGCACATAATTCAGAATTGACATCTGCCCTATAATACAGATTTGAGATTTATTAAAGAATCTCTATCACAAATAACTGTAGTTTCACCTGAAGAACACTAAAGTCAGTGGAAAAACCTGAATCCAAATCTCAATTCTTCTATTTTGTGGCTTTGTAAATGTGAGTGAGTTCTTGAGGCTTCGTTTGTTCACCTTTAGAAGGAAACAGCCATAGGATTAATATAGGGATTACGTGACTTGACAGAAAGTGCTTAGAAACATAAAGTATTATACAAGTATTTGTTGTTAGAGCAGCTGAATAGGCATGGGTCTTTGCCATCATGCTTTGCAAAAGGTATCTAGTTCTTAACATCTCCTATGATATGCAAATAAAGTTAATTTCAGGAGACTACATCTCCAAAAAATAATTATTTCTTTACTCAGAAAAGTAGATACAATTTTCAGAAGTAGTTAAGGGAATGTCAACTTTATTAAAATTACTAGGTAATTGTGATAATTCAATGATTTATATATTCTACCTGTAGTTTTCTGCTCAGTTTCACATCCAAGCAGATATTTAGAAAAATGGAAGTATGTTTTTGTTTGGTTTTGTTTGTTGCTTTGGATTCTGTGTCTCCCTCTCTCTCCACCCTCCCCCACTCATGCTCGCTCGCTCTCTCTCAAAAATAAATAAACGTTTAAAAAAATTTAAGTATACATTTACCAAATTCAAAATCAAATGGTACCATAACTAAGAATCTTTCCTTAGGCATTCTTGGCCGAAAATGGATTTTACTATTGTATATATATACATGTTAATTTGAATATGAGTGTCATTGTTAAACTCACACAATATCTTTTGTCCCTAAGCTCAACCAAAAGAAATGCTATTTGATTTTCATATAAAGATATAAGCCAAGTGGAACGTGATTATTTTGAAATTATGTTTAGTTTTAGTTTTGCTTTGTTTCATTCACAGCATTGGGGTGAAGGGCGTTCTTTTTGTCGGTTCAGCCTGATATTACTCTCCTTCAGCCTGGTCGATTTGCGGTGATGTGCTGTCTTTCTGTCCTCAGCAAGAGGGTGAAGAGCAACCACAAATTGCTCTTATTCAGTTTATAAAATGCTCAGCGTTGCTCTGAGCTAGGAATCAAATTACAAAGAACACAAAGACCTTCAGGAAAATTCTAGGACACGGAGCACGGTACCAGCACTGAACCAAAATGAAGCCCCACCCAAGATGCTAAGAGACGATCCCATATCACCATGGCGATCCGGTGCCCCCTTTTCCAAGGTGACCACTACCGTCCTAGACCCCTCCATCTGCAACCTTTCTCAGTCTTTGTTGTTTCTGATTTCCATGGGACAGGGCACTGTGGAACAACCTCTTTTTTTGAAATGACTTCGTCAGTAATCTTGCTGTGCATAACGCTTCAACTTTGGCCTCTGTGAAGACTTCCAAATCAAGCTGTGAGCTCCTGGAGAACAACTTCGGGGGGATAATTTTAAACTACAGAGTCAGAAATCAATGTACATAGTTGAGCACTGAGAAGTGCACATGGTACAAATAGTAATAGCTATAGCTCTATAAATTGTCACAAATCAAAAAGATAGTTGCTAAGTACAAATGGCCACAAATCAGAAGATGATTTCTGTGTACAAACAGTGCTTACAGCTATTCTTCTGATTTGTCTGTCAATAGTCATTTTCAAACACAAAAAAGAAGCCATATTCTTAAATGCTTCAGAGTGAAGGAGTGTTTTCTATCTTTTTATCCTAGGCCCAAAGCATAGGTTAAGGTCAACTTTTAGTATGAAGCCCAAGTTTAACTAATGGTGGGTCAGGGTGTTCAGTCGGTAACACAGACAGAATATCCAACACGCAGATATTTTGTAAGATATTCTTTTTGTAATATGCTCCATATGACACATATCTGAGCTCACAGAAATGATGTAGCTCTCTGATTTCTGACTTGAACTGAAGAATGGAAAGCTTTTAGAAAACATCATATTATTCCCTCCAACCAACATAAAAATCCCCGTAATTGTGATCGTTTAATTAATATATACTATGTGGATAAATTCTAGCAACTTATATTTACAAGCCATGAAATTTTTAATGCCTTTAACTGAAAGGTTTTAAAATGCTGTTGGGACTGAAATATTCTCTGAACTATAATTCAGTTAGCTTTGATTGTTTATGTAAGGAATGTTGAGAAACTAATTATCAACCCAGATAATGCTTTTATCTCTAGGAAAGCATAAATTCCTTATTATTAAGCAACTGGAAACTTGCTTTATGTGTTTAATGATGTGGCTGTTGTAAAACTAGATTGAGTAAACTGCCCATGGTATGTTTTCTCGTGAGGTGGTTTCATTTAGAACAGTTATAATTGTATGTGTGATGATGTGATCAGAAATGGTTCTCATTCAAATTAATTGTGAAGTGTTTGAGTAACATACTATTGGGGAGCATGGCACCTATATTAAAAGACTGAGTTACCAGTCCTGGATTTTAAGCAAAAATATTTTCATTATGTCTTAATTTAACTTTGCATCTTTAACTTTTTCTGTAGTGTAGCATTTTTGAATTGGCTTTTTATTGGAGATGTGAGTTCTGAAAATCTGTGAGCTGCAAGTTCAAACTGGCCTTCAACATTAAGTAAATGTCCTATTTTTTTCTTCCACCAAACTCCCTCTCTCATTCCTCAGAGCTGTCTTTTCAGCACAT
>NC_064812.1:63829211-63860605 GCF_023721935.1 Panthera uncia | reverse complement strand
GCATAATAATTTGTGTCTTTTGAGTGTTTAATCTACTTGCACTTTAAGTATTGATATAGTGTGGTGCCTGGGTGGCTCAGTCAGTTGAGCATCCAACTCTTAATTTCAGCTCAGGTCATGATCTCACCGTTTGTGGGTTTGAGCCCTGTGTCAGGCTCTGTGCTGACAGCACAGAGTCTGCTTGGGATTCTCTCTCTCCCTCTCTGCCCCTCCTCCACTTATGGTCTCTCTCTCAAAATAAAAATCATTTTTTAAAAAGTATTGATATAGTTGGTTTAATTCTATTTTCGGGCTATTTGTTTTCTACTAGTTCCATCTGTTCTTAAGTTGATGTTTATTTTTCTTTTCCTGACCTCTTTTGGATTAATCAGGTAGTTTTTAATTATTATCCTTTTTTCTCAACTGTTGAATTTTAGTACTACTTTTTTGTGCTTTCAGTAGTTGAATATACATTTCAAGATGCATCCTTGACTTACTGCACTGTACCTTAAGTAAATACTGGTACCAATTCCTGAATGATACAAGAACCTTATGACAGTTTCTCTTCATTTGCTTTCTTTTGCCATAACTGGGGCGCTTTTGAGAGTAAAAACGTTCACTGCTGGTAACGGCGTTGCCAGAAATGGCATAAACTAGTTGGACCAGTTCGACACATAGGAAGACCCTGTTTATGTAGCCCTTCTCTTCCTAGAACATACTCCCTCGGAAGCTGCCGCTGTTTTAAAAAAAAAAAACCAGTGCAATGTAATGTTTAGGGGAAAGGCTCTGGGGGGGGGGGGGGGGGTCACAGGTCATGGGCCCAATCCTTGATCTGCCACTTTCTAACTGCATCATTTTTGGCAAATTAATTAAACTGCGCTTAGTCTTTTCATCTGTATAAAACAGAGGTAAAACTATGATCAAATGAGATCAAATTCATATGGATGTTATGAGGATTTAAAAACAAAATGCTGGAGGGCATGAGATGCTGCCTGGCATATAGTAGTTGCTGAAAAAAAGCAGTGATTATTTTTTTTCCCATAATTTCCTTCAAAAACACACGCTTTCCTTGGCTCAAGTTTATACTTTGCGTTTTTTTTGAGAACCTTTTCTGATGGTTACAATAGATGGAGGGTATCATCTCACCATCTTTGCAGGAATGGCCTCAGTCTGTCCCTGCAGCTAATCTTTCCAAATGCATGTGGAGCATTCCTTCAGCCTGTAAGTCTTGATGGTTGGTGATCACCCAAGAATCAAGTCCAAACTTATTAGCATAGCAAAGAATTTCCAGAGTCCTTCCCTGCCACTCCCTCAATACAGTCTGTATTCTAAACAGTTCAACTCCTTGCTACTCTCTGCTCAAAAAAATCATGGCTTAGGGCCTTTGGTCAGGCTGCCTGCAAAATGCTTACTTCTTCTTCACTCATCCCTTCTTCATTGTTTAGGTTTCTCTGGTCTTTCACAATTGAGTTAGATTTTCCCTTTTTTTGTGTGATAACTTGGTATGTGTCAGCAGCTGTGAGAGCAGTATAAAGAGTATTTTAAGAGTTAAACTAATACATGACATCAGCATGACAAAAAGATTCTACCTAGAGAGAACACTTCCCCAACCAGAATAAGGAAGAAATACAACAGTGGTTCTCATTCCCAGAGGGACTTTGAAAACATTTGTGGGATGTTTTTTGTTATAGCAATGACTGAGCATGCAGTCACTTCTGCTATAATGCTTGTTTTGAACCCATGAATTTGTTCCAAGACAATTAATATATCAGGGAACAAACTGAGTATAATGCAAATTTTGAGTTTGCTTTTTGCAAAATTTCATCCATAGGAAACACTAAGGTGAATGCAGAAAACTGGGCCGAGATGAGCCCAACTGTATGAGAATACACAAAATACGCCACTCACTGGGGGAAGCAGAATACACACCCACCCCCCCCCCCCCCCCCCCCCCTGGAATGTGCCACTTTGCCTGTGTGTTATTTTGAGCTAAAGACTATCAGTGCCCATCAGACTAAGGAAGAGCTTTTTACCTCCCCATTAAAAGCCTAAAATGCCATTAAATGCCTAAAAGAACTTAGATAGGTGGTCTGTTCCAGGAGGAGAGCTATTAGGAGAGATAACTTTTATATCCACAAAGACTTATCTGCATGGCAAGGCAAACTTTTGCTTGCAAAACATTTGCTCTTTTCATTTTCCTATGAATTGTCTCCCTCCCTTTTGAAGCCTCAGACACCTACCTCCTTCCACTTAGCTCAAGATGGTATATAAACCTCAATACCTGACTGCTGGGGAGTCTCATATTTTTTAAAATGTTTTGTTTATTTTTGAGAGAGCACAAGTGGGGAAGGGGCGGGGGGGTGGGGGGGTGGGGACAGAGGATCCGTAGTGGGCTCTGCACTGACAGCAGCCAGCCCAATGTGGGGCTCGAACTCACGAACCACGACATCATGACCTGAGCTGAAGTTGGATGCTCAACCGACTGAGCCACCCAGGTGCCTCGAAGTGTCATATTTTTATGGGGCTCTTGTACTTATGAAATTTGTTTTTCTCCTATTCATCTGGCTTATGTCAATTTATTTATTAGACTAGCCAAAGAACCTAGAAGGGAAGAAGGGAAACGATTTCCACCCCACAACACTCTCTGTCTTTCTCTCTTCAAGCTATCTCAGCTCTTGGTGTGTGTTATCCTACAAAGTTATGTTTTATTATTCTTTTGTATGTGTGAAATTTTATATCTGAAACAAAACTAAACAAAACACTTATGCCACATCCCAAATCTATTTAAGAATTCTGGTTCAAAACACCAAGTAGTGCTTAGAAAAGAGAAAGCACTGGAGGATCCCAATGGAAATCATCCAATCCTTCTAAGGATCCTCTCGGTGCTAGTAGTATCAGGTTTGTGGTGTCTAAATGGGGTATATCTTGGTTGGATGCAGCCCCAGATGTGGGGCGATGATGAGGTAGGAGCCGGAGGTGTGGGAGGTAAAGGAATTCACTTAAGCCAGAACAAAGGAGACGGGAGTTTATTGAATATGCCGCAAGGGAGTGGCAGGCAGGACAGCAGAAGAGAGGCTGTCTGCCAGGAGCTAGTGGGAGGGGGCTGCTTCTAAGGAGGAAAGGTGAGGAGGTAATAGCAACATATGGAATTTTCCCTTTTTTGGTAACCGTGCCTGGTTGTAAGTAGCCCATTGGTCAGTCAGGGCCTGTGGATATTTTGAGGCGGGTCACCCGCTGGGCCTGTCTGTATTTAGCCAGGTGGGCACTGTGGGCCCTTTCTACATTCCGTTGCTCAAGCCTGTTTTCCTGAAAGTGGCCTCCACAAGTTTTAGTGGTTTCCAACATCACCACTATTTCCAACATCTTCAGCCACCAGGTGAAGCTCCTAATGCAGATGGGAAAGCTGAAAAAAAAATGTCCAGCAGCGAGGTAGATGTTAATTGAAGACTAAGTTTACACTATTAAATCAAAATTTCAATTTTGATGAAGTAGGTATCTAATATAAACACATGCTCCAAAAGATCTACATTTCAAAGGAAAAGGACGTGCCCCGGGGAAGTAAGGCTGAGAGAGATCACCAACAGGAGGACAATGAGTCATACTCATCCACATTTGATACTACAAACCCTCCCCCACCTCATTTTCAGAAAACCTTTCTTTGATCACTTCATAATAACTTGAGGGCTAAAGCCCTTCCCACCCTCACTTCCCCAAGCAAACTCCAGGTCTTTTGCAAGGCTAAGTGCCGTATTTACCCTAGAATGTATATACTTACTAACATTGAACACATTAAAATTTTGCTACCATTTTTATTAGGTTTCAATATGTCTTTCTTAACACATTGCTGACAAAATTTTTGAGTGTTTTGCCTGTAACTTCATTTTCCCCTGCCATAAGCCCTGTGTTTTTTTAAAAAAAAAAATTTTTTTTAACGTGTATTTATTTCTGAGACAGAGAGAGACAGAGCATGAACCGGGGAGGGTCAGAGAGAGGGAGACACAGAATCTGAAACAGGCTCCAGGCTCTGAGCTGTCAGCACAGAGCCCGAAGCAGGGTTCGAACTCACGGACCGCGAGATCATGACCTGAGCCGAAGTCGGCCGCCCAACCGACTGAGCCACCCAGGTGCCCCAAGCCCTGTGGTTTTTTAATTGCAGGACAGGTGTTTTTAGGAGTATGTCACAATCCAGAACTGACTCTACCACTGTGTCTAATGGGCTGGTGCTAGGAATGCTAGGCAGTGCCATGCGTGAGAAAAACCAAGAATTTTCCTATGTTGGACATTACTTTCCATGTCTCTGTTGGCATACACATAGAGGACAAGCTATAATTAGCTAAGCCTAGAATCCAATTCGGTTTTACACAGAGACTCAAAATGTTTTTGAATGCTTTATTGTTGAATATATACTGAAATCTCAGGAAAGGTCATTACCATGCAAAATTTTTTTTCTAAGAATTTTGGGGAAGGTAATCCCCTGGTTACAATGCTAATTAGGATATTCTAATCTCAAAAAAATAAATAAATAAACCTATACAAAGAAGCAATAAATGAAAACCCCCACCAGCATCAGTCTGCTCTTATGCCATTCTCACAGTGATTCTATGTATTCATGCAAAGATCTGATCATTTCATTACATCTTCTAGTGTAGTCATGCCTGAGCATCTGTATATTGAAATACATATTATAAATCAAGTTCTTTTAATATTTAGGGAACAATGTTGTACCAACCGTGTCTTTCCATTTTCTATATTCTAAGACAGAGGGTCTTGCTGACCCTATTGGGATTGCCCCTCTCTGGCTTAGCCAGTCGCTAGAGATAGTAAACACTTTGCCTGAAGGCATGCTTTTCAAATACAAGCCAGCCAATCCAGAGCCTACACCCCAACCATCTCCTTTATAGGCTCTCCCACTTCAGGTCACTATCCATCTGCTCTAATCACCCCAGGACCAGGTACCAGACAACTAGGGGAGCCCCCGTGCTCAGGAGTCTGCTGAAATTATTCAAACTAGCCAGTCCTAAGTCTGCTTACCCTGCCTCACCTTTTCTTTCCTGTGGAAATAACAGTAAAGGCTCTTTCCCATAGTTCCCCACCCTCCACTTTCCTCTGCCTCCTGATCAACACTGGTGCTCCCTGTGTGGCCCTCCATGACATTGTATGCCCCCTCCTCTTGGAAACTATGAGTAACAAACTCTTCAGTCACAATTGTCTCCTGATCTGTTGGTCTTACTGTACCTTAATTTTCTATTAATGTACTATATATTAAAGCAAGTATTTATTTTAAAGTATGGACAGAGTTTGGCTTTATTTTTCTATGTGTTTTATGATTATAAAGGGAGTATTACAACTAATTGTTATAAAATAGTAGCATCACATCTGATGAGGTTGAAGGCTACCTAACCAGTACTCAACTACCTTATGAAGAGTATTAGCATAGTTTTAGAAAGACTATCTCAATCAGAAGTTAGTTAGCCAACTTTGAGGTGAAACAAATGGCACTTTTCTTCTGTGTCTCAGCAGGGTGAGTGGAATATTTTGACAAGCTCACGCAAAGTCTGGCTTTTTTCTGTGGCATATAGGGTGCATCTGGTGGAGTACAATACAACCAAAGACTCAAATCAGAGCAGTGACTCTCTCTGCCTGGGCCCCAGGATTAAACTTACAACATTTGGCTTCAAATATAATGTTTCATCAGAGAGAAAAAATGACAATCAGGAATGAAAATTCTTATTTTTTGGCAATTAAAATTTTTTATATAAATTAAAAGCTACAGTTGTGATTTAGACTTCTAGTCCTTGAGCTTCTCTAAAGAAGACATCCAGATGGCCAACAGGCACATGAAAAGGTGTTCAACATCACTCCTCATCAGGGAAATACAAATCAAAACCACACTGAGATATCACCTCATGCCAGTCAGAGTGGCTAAAATAGACTTCTAGACCTTGAGAGTCTAGTTAGCATAAGTCAGCTCCCCAAATTTGATAATCCCAAGATAGCACCAAAGCCAAGCAACTAATCCTAAAAGGCTTTGTCAAACTTTTAGGGGCATCCTAGACCTTTTAAATTTACCAGAAAACCAGAAATAAATCACAACTGATACTGGAATTGTAATTCAAGTTCATATGTCTCCTTTTAATTTAAATTGTCATTTTCTTTTGTCGATGTGTTTATTTTTTAAATTTAAATGTTTGTCTATTCTTGAGAAAGAGAGAGAGACAGAGAGAGAGAGGGAAGGGCAGAGAGGTGGGGAGACAGAGGATCTGATGCAGGCTCTGCGCGGACAGCAGAGAGCCTGATGCCGGGCTCAAGCTCACGAACAGCGAGATCGTGACCTGAGCCAAAGTCAGAGGCTTAACCAACTGAGTCACCCAGGCACCCCTTGTTGATATGTTTCTAATTCTTATTATATTTACATAGCTACTATTTGCTCTGTTCAACAGCAGATTCTTGAAATTGTACCTTCTCTAGATTTAGATAAACATAATGCTTACTGACTGACAAATAGGAAGTGTTGAATGAATAATGTAGATAAAGCTCTCAAGTTATCAATCATTACAGCTTCATTACTGGGAAGGTAGAATAACATATTGAATATCACTATGTCCTCCAAGGCTAGATGGTTCTGAGGTCAAGACCCAACATTGCCACTTAACAGCTGTGTGTTCTTGAGTATGTTCTTTAAAGTTTAGTTTCAATATCTCTGTAAACTGAGAATTAACATATCACTTACATTATAAGGTTCATAATTACTTAAACATGTAAAATGTTTAATGAAAGGCAAGGTCTCATAAGTTGTCAGTAAACTTTAATTTTCATTACTATTATTGTTTCTGTTTTAATTATTCTTAACCCTTTTATCTTCTGTCTCATCAGAACTGATAAGCTGAATTATTTTCACCCTTACCTTTAGAATATGTGTAATGCAGAAAGTAAGACTGATAATTTGGATCTGGAATCTAGCATCTAAAATATTTAATAACACCAAATTGCCTCACCTCTGCTCTATTTTCTCAAATCTGATCTTTGGGGAAAATGGCTTTTGCCTGACATGATAGTGTTTTAACTAAAGGAATTTTGTTCATATCATCTTGATAGTTTTGACTAAAAGCGTTAGCCATATGGATAATGAAGGATAATATTACATTATGACTTGATATTAACCTAACTAAATGGGAAAATATCAGGTATGGCTTTCAGAGGAAACTTAATGAATAGAAGACTCAAAGGTAAATCACTTAACTACATTCATGTGCATAAGTGTTCTCCACTAGGATCTAGCTCTTTTTTTCCTTCATTTATTTCTTCCTTTTGGCTCTAAGCATAGAAACAATCCATGGGAACAAAAACTTCCATGAATTCCCAATTCTAGGATTACTTAGGTAAAACAGAAGCATACAATTTGTGTTATTACAGAAAAATGTTATATAGGGACAAGTATTTTAAAATTAAGAGAAACTTACATGCCAGCAACAAAATTTTGAAACTTTTAGTTTCATATATTCACTGGAAGAGCACAAAGTCACAAATTTTGATTCCCGCTATTCTCTTAAACCACAGGGCCAATTTCCCTCCATTATATTCATTAAAGTTTAATGTAGGCTCAACAACAAATTTGGAGTTCTATGCCAGCATTTCCTAGTGGTGCTACAAATCAATTCCAAAAAATAATTATGTTGGAAACACAATAGTCAACACAAGCACAATCCAATATTCACTGGTCATGTTGGCAGGTTTCCACATAGAAGTACCCTGTGAGAGTGGGGATAAACTTCACTGCTAAGCAGTCATTGGTCATTTCAGTCATTAGCTTTCAAATACTGTGACATATTGTAGAGAGAGATCCCCAAATTAAAAAAAGGGTGAAAAAGACCTCAAAATATGGAAACAAGTGAAATACTCCTCTCTATACCCTCCAATAAAATAATGTATTTCTGTTATACAGTGAGAAGAATCATGACCATGTGAGGTCAAAAAAAAAAAAAAAGTCGCCATGTCACTAAGGTTTTTGGTTGATTTCCTACAGCTGGTACATTTGTGATTTAAACCCTTTCCCTGGCCACTTAAATTGTCCAGGCTCTCAATTTCTGTTTTTGTCTAGTGATGTTGGTGGAACACCTCTTAGATTCAGGAGGATCAATGAACTTACCTGAGCTGTTCCTTCTGTTGCTAGACTGGGTATCAGGAAACACCAGGCTTAGGTGACTTTCTTCTGTTAATTATGGGATGAGGCCATTGTGTTATTCCTCCAGTCGTGGGGGTCCCAAACCAGTTCTCCTTCCTCTTGCCACCTTTCAGAGTTCTCCTTTGGCTGCCTATTGTATTCTTTCTGGGGTTTATAATTGTACTAAGTCAGGAGGAGCAGAGAAAAAGGAAATCTATGCCATCTTATCTGGGCTAGAAGTTCTAAACTGACTAACAGCATGCATTTTAAAATTTATGAGTGTTATGTTTCCAAATTAGGTGGCTTTCTGTGAGTGTGTCTGTTTTTGCACCCTATTTTGTTTCATCGCTCTGTGTTCTGATTAATCAAGTTTGCTTCTGTTCTTCATCAGTGCAAGTTATGCCTCTGCTCACTGCCTTGTAAAACACCGAGTTACAGTTTAGATATATTTTTGCTGCTATTGCTGTTGCTTGTCTATATTCAGCTGATATGTTCTTGAACAAATCAAATTGTTAAATTGTCTTCTGGCTCATCTTCCCATCTGTAAAAATAGAGAGATTCATTGAAAATATGTCTCTGAAAACCTGTTACCCAATAAACTACTGAGGACATGAAAAATGTAAACCAGCAAATGAGGCAAAGACTCTCATGAGAGTGAGAGTTTAAACTAGAGATTTCTTCACGTTTATTAAATAAATAAGTACTTGCTTAGAATGTTTCACCATGTGACTTTAGGCTTGGCACTTTCTCTCCTTGTTAATTTGCTATTCTGTAATTAAACTTTTTTTTTTTTAATGGATCTCCAAAGATTCTTCCAGTTTTCTTTGACTCTTGTAAGCTCTATTCTGGGCATTACATTGGACACAATGATTGAGATAATCCTAGAAGTGTTTGAAATATAGTTACAGACGTAAGATCTATACCCGTAAAAAATAACTACCAAGACATATTATTAGAATCAAAATATGATAGATTTACCCTATGACCCAGCAATAGCACTGCTAGGAATTTACCCAAGGGATACAGGAGTACTGATGCATAGGGGCACTTGTATCCCAGTGTTTATAGCAGCACTCTCAACAATAGCCAAATTATGGAAAGAGCCTAAATGTCCATCAACCGATGAATGGATAAAGAAATTGTGGTTTATATACACAATGGAATACTACTTGGCAATGAGAAAGAATGAAATATGGCCCTTTGTAGCAATGTGGATGGAACTAGAGAGTGTTATGCTAAGTGAAATAAGTCACACAGAGAAAGACAGATACCATATGTTCTCACTCTGATGTGGATCCTGAGAAACTTAACAGAAGACCATGGGGGAGGAGAAGGAAAAAAAAGTTAGAGAGGGAGGGAGCCAATCCATAGAGTCTCTTAAAAACTGAGAGTAAACTGAGGGTTGATAGGGGGTGGGAGGGAGGGGAAAGTGGGTGATGGGCATTGAGGAGGGCACCTTTTGGGATGAGCGCTGGGTGTTGTATGGAAACCAATTTGACAATAAATTTCATATTAAAATTAAAAAAAATAAAAATAAAATAAAATCTTAAAAAATTAAAAAAATAAAGATAATAAAAGCAGTAAAAAAAAAAAAGAATCAAAATGTGGTCAAATATGTGAATGAAAGCCTGCTAGAATATAAGCTCCATGAGGGGAAACACTTGAGTTGATTTTTATGCACTATTTATTCTCAGTGTCTAGAGCAGAGGGTCAATGAATATTCATTGAATTAATAATGGGCAACAGAAATAAAATGTTAAAAGTTAAAAATTGATACGGCATAATTTCCAGTGAATAAAAAAATATAGCTATGATCAATCAGAATGTATGCTGGCTGGTGTGTGGCACCATTGTGTGCTGAGTATGACCCGTGGATGCAGATCTAGGAGAGGGAGAGATTGTTGGGTGGCTGGGAGAGGTGCCACTGGAGCGGATCAGTGCTTGAAAGATTTGTAGATTTCAAGGAGGTGGGGAGGGGAGAGAATATTTAAGTGGGGGAAATTATTTGAGTAATAGTGCCAAGGGGTGAGTTCTAGAGAATAAGAAGCAGAACCATCTGGCTTATTGGAAGAATAGGGCAAGGAATATTTAAGCTTACTTATTTATTTGTTTAGAGAGACTGAGAGAGAGCAAGCTCACATGAGCAGGGGAGGGGCAGAGAAAGAGAGAGAGAGAATCCCAAGCAGGCTCTGTGCCGCCAGCACAGGGCCCGATGTGGGGCTCAAACTCAAGAACAATCAGACATGAACTGAGCTGAGGTCAAGAATGGAACACTTAACTGACTGAGCCACCCAGGCGCCCAGGACAAGACGTTTTTAAAAGTAGTTTGAAGTCCAGGGGCATCTGGATGGCTCAGTCAGTTAAGTGACTGGCTCTTGATTCCGGCTCAGGTCATGACATCACAGTTCTGGAATTTGAGCCCCATATTGGGCTCTGGGCTGCTGACACAGCCTGCTTGGGATTCTCTGTCTCCCTCTCTCTGCCCCTCCCACACACTCTCTTTCTGTCTCTCTCCAAAATAAATTAATTGATTTTTAAAAAAGTAGTTTCGAGTCTGGATATCAAAGAGTCTAATGGTTCATTTTTTAAAAACTCATGTCTAAATATACAGGGCTCTTTTTTGCTTCAAAAAATAATAACAATAAAACAAAAATATCTGAGTATATTTTTGTGTCACCTTCCCTTTCATTATTATTCGGTTAACTAGTTCCACATAATTTTTAGTTTAGTTAAAACTAAATGAACCATTAACTTTTAATACATAGCATTAAAATGTAATAATGACAACAAATGTAGAAATAACTTCATGCATTATAGCAATGTTTAAATATTCTCATAAAATCAAATGAAACCTATCACTGATTGATATTAAAAAAATGGAAAGAAAAACAAGGTATATCTTGACCGTATTTTTCTTGGAGCCTGTGTGTTTGGTTAAATCTTTTCTATAGGAGGAAATAAAAACAACTAGTAAATTTTTTATATGGCATGAGTAATCAGAAGAGCGAGAGGGTCACCTTACATGTGCATAAATAAATCATATTAAGATTCCTTCATGTGTCCTACAGCCTTCCTCCACCCTGTCCTGATCTGGGAAGCATTGATGAAAACAGGGAGTCAGAGCCATTATTTAGTTATACAAAAGAAAGGCTAATAAGTACTAAATCCACTACTTGCCTCTCTTCTCTCCTTATGTTTTCTCAGCATTATTTACTGGGACCCAGACTGTCTTCTATCAGAATCTGGAAAAGTGAGGGAGATTTAATTGCTGATTAAAAAACATGTATCTAAAGGAAATATTATTATTATAGAGAAACAGACAAAAACACACATTTTAAAATTTGATCGGAGCCTCGAATCTCATCTTATACACTGTGTCTACTGACAAAGAATGCGTGTAACAATAAATGAGGTATCAGAATGCGATTCTGGCTTAAGCCACAGACAGGAAGAGATTCTAAGACCAGACCACACTACTGTGTTTACTCCACCCAATTGCGAAAAGCCTTCCTTCTAGGAAAATAAAAAGATAAAGGGATGCCTGCCAATGATGAAAATGCATATATGATATGAAGTCTTACAGCAACCTAAATTCCCTTCTCTTACATTGGCAAAATTTGACCCACTAACATAACACAAAGCGTTGACCTTGAGAATTGGTTTTACACCTTTAAAATGTTAATTCATCACCTCCTAACTAATTCAACTTCTCCCTCTGAAGGAACATTGCAATTTATTGAAGGAGCACACCGAAACATTTAGAAGCCTCCCCTTCATTAACTTTAAAAGATGCTAATCTCAATGATCTCCATAGGCCAATTTGTTAAAAGAAAAATTAGTTTAACACTGGGTGAGTGGAACCTCAGAGTCTAAATTAATCAGTTCAGCACCGATGTCATTGTGGTGGGCTAATTGCAATCGTCTTCCCTTTTAAATCCTTCTCTTATCTCCTGTATCTTCCCAAAGCTCTTTAGCATTCTGTGATTTTCCACTTTTGGTTCATCCTTTCCTGCGTCCTTACATGCACTACCTGAAAACTTACGCGGCTCTTCATGTCGTTGTTACTTTTTAAATTTAATCATATTTGTATTTAACTAAACAAATCCCAAATCTTAATCATGTTAAAATGTAATCCACATAAAAATGAGTAATGTGTTTTATATTCTTGATTTGGACTGAGTGTTCAAAATCCAGTTATAATTTTACATTTACAACACATCTTGATTTGAAAGTTAAATTTTATCAGATGTATTTCATCTGTATTTCAATTTTATTTTTTAATTTTTTTAAGTTTATTTATTTTGGGAGAGACAGAGACAGCGTAAGTGGAGGAGGGGCAGAGAGAGAGAGAAAATCCAAAGCAGGGCCCATGTTGCCAGCACAGAGCCCGATGTGGGGCTTGAACCCGCAAAGCTGTGAGATCATCACTTGAGCTGAAACGAAGGATGGACACTTAACTGACTGAGCCACCCAGGTGCCCCAGTATTTCAATTTTATAACATTCACAGTTGAAAAAGAATAGTCACATACCTAGGTTGTTCCAAAGATACCTTAAAATTTTTCAATAACTGAATCAAATGTCAGTTTTTAAGGTTCAATTTACACTAATGAAAATTAAATCAAATAAAAATTCCATTCTTTTTATTGCAGACTAGTATCCCAGTGTACCAATGGGCTACAGTTTGTTTATTGATTCGTCCAATAAGGATATTCAGGCTGTTTCCAGATTTTGGCAATTGTAATAGAGCTACTATAAATACTTGAATATAGGTTTGTGTGTGGGCATAACGTTTGATTCTTCTAGGGTAAATATCCAAGAGAGAATGCTGGTATATGGGTAAGTCTATGTTTAACCTCATAGAAAATAGTTTTCCAGGATGGTTGTATTATTTTGCATTCCCACCAACAATATAGGCATGTTCCAGTTGCTTTGGAACTGGAACTGGAACTGGAACATTCTCACCAGCCTTTGGTTTGGCGAGTAACTTTAATTTGGGCAATTCTAACGTGTGTGGTGTGGTGCATTTCCCTTATGGCTAGTGATGATGAACATCACTATGGGTTGGACTGCCTCCCACATATCCTCCTTGGTGAAGTGTCTGTTGGAGAGTCTACTCAGGTTTCACAATTGATAATTTGCATCCCTGCAGGAAATAACTTTGTTAACTAGAGTACAGTGCTTTTGTGGAGGTCCCTTTGCCTTTGATCTTTCAGACTATTGATTTCCAAACTTACTCAGGTTATCTGACTTGTTTCATACATTTCAATCCCCAGTGAGTTTGTTTCATACATTGTAGAACTGTTAGACTGAGGCATATTAAACATGTTAAGAGTTTATTTGAGCAAAATCCATTTGAATTGGGTACTTGCCAAACTGGAAATGTTGGAAGTGGTTGAAAGTGCTCCTCCAACAGGAGCCAGGGAAACACTTGTATAGAGATGAGGTGGAAGCAGGGGTGCCTGGGTGTCTCAGTTGGTTAAGGGTCCGCCTCTCGGTTTCCGCTCAGGTCATGATCTCAGGGTTCATGGATTTGAACCCTGCATCCAGGTCTGTGCTGGCAGTGCAGAGCCTGCTTGGGGATTCTCTCTCTGTCCTTCGCTCTCTGCCCCTCCCCTGCTCCCTCACACATGCTCCCTCTCTCTCTCCCTCAAAATAAATAAATAAACTTTAAAAAATAAAAAGAGAGATGAGGTGGAAGCAAAGCAAGGAAATGATTTGATTGCCTGTAGCTTAAGCAGTTGCCTTATTTGGGAAAGCCCAGTGGCTGTTTGTGATTGGTTGTCCTTAGGTTTTGATTCCTGAACCTTGAGGCATTTCAGGCTTAGATTTGGGCTTGCTTACATGGGCTCCTAAGACGTTAAAGCCACCTCGGTTTAGTGGCCTCCTTGTTTAATTAATTTAACATTTCAGTTAGATTATTTTGTCATCATCTACATTTCATTGTGAGATCTCTGAACTGCCTAAATCATTTTCTAAACTGCATATAGTAAGGTGTGTTCTTGGGCTGTAAAGTTCTAATAGGTTTTTACAAACATACAGCATGATATGCCCACCATTATATATCATAAAGAATAGTTTCACTGCCTTAAATAAATCTGTGCTTCACCTCTTCAACCCTCCACAGCCCCCATCCAAACCCAACCACTGATGTGTTTACTGTCTCTATAGTTTTGACTTTTCCAGAATATCATATAATTGAGATCATAAAGCATATAACCTTTTTGTACTGGCTTTTTAAACTGCGCAATATGTATTTAAGATTCATCCAAGTCTTTTTGTGCTTCATAGCACATCGCTTTTAATCATTAAATAGTATTCCGTTGAATTGATTGAAGAACAGTTTAATTACTTCTAGTTTTTGGCAAATGTGAATAAAGATTCTATAAACATTTGGATGAAGATTTTTGTGTGAACATAAGTTTTCAAATCAGTTGGGTAAATACCTAGGAGTACAATTGCTGGATCATACGGTAAGACTGTGTTTAGCTTGGAAAGAAGCTGCCAAATGGTCTTCAAAGTGGCTGTATCATTTTGCATTCTCAGCAGGAATTAATAAGAGCTCCTATTGCTCTGCATCCGCATCAGCAATTGGTATTGTCAGGCTTTTTTTGGATATTAGGCTGGAGCCTTACTCTGCTATTACTGCTGTCTTCATAAGGAGAGGAAGAGACACTAGGGATACATGCACACAAAGAGAAGACCACAGCCATCTGCTCCCCAAAAGGAGAGGCTTCAGGCGAATCCAAACCTGCCAACACCTGTTCCTGGACTTTCAGCTTCCAGAACTATGAGAAAATAAGCAAATAAGTAAATAAATAAATTTCTGTCATTTAAGCCACCTGATCTGTGGTATTTTGCTTCGGCAGCCCTAGCAAACTAATCCACTAGGTTCTGTTGGTTTTTCTCCTATGTTTTCTTCTAGAAGTTTTATATTTGTAAATTGATATTTAGGTCTATAATCCATTTTGAGCCAATTTCCATGACAGGTATAAGATCTTTGTCTAGGGTTTTTTTTTTTTAATTTTTTTCGTGGATGTGGAATTGTACCAGCACCAATTATTGAAAAGACTATTCTTTTTCCATTGAATTACTTTTGCATCTTTGTCAGAGATCAGTTGACTATTTCTGTGTGGGGTTATTATTATTTTAATATTCAAATAAGTAGACATGAATTAAAATTTAAAATTAAATATCTCAAAATACGGTAATGATCTACTTAGTTCAATATTGACTACAAGGCTATAAACTGATCTGTATAACTTATTCAATCACTCAACCTACCTTGAATTCTTTTTTTTTTTTTTTTTTAAAAAGAAAGGCAGACTGATCTATTCCTTTGAAGAGAACATTTTAACTTAGTACCAGTTATTTAGATTGGCATTTGGGGAATCCAGCTTCAGGCCAAAGTTTTATATGTGATCTTCCAGGTCCCACCATAGGTGGCTGCAAAGCCCTTACCTGAGACACTTTATGGGAGAAAACTGCCGTCCCCACACTAGACTCTGGTGCACAGCCAGCGCATTCCGTCTTAAGGGGGTTGCAATCAAGGACTCGGTCAACGCCCTGCCCCCAATCCTGCCTCCTGATAGCTACCCACTTACTATATCTGCCTATGTTCACCAATACAAAACTTTAGCATGTTATAATTGTTTTGATCATGTTTTAATCATTTTTTCCTGTTTCTTTGATTCTCCAGATTCCATCTGGTTAGGTAAACATTCTTGTGGTTTTAAATGTTCATTTTCTTCACATGGGGTGAGGAAATTTGTAAGAATTCTCAAAAAATTAGTGGCACACTTATTTTCAGAGAAGTATTTCACTCAAGTGTTATGAAATGTACTAGATACATTTAAAGTGAAGACAGATTCCTTTACCATTTTGCTTTTGTTTATTTCCAGCATGTCTAAAGTTGCTGCTTAATGTAATCTTATTACATCTGTAAGAGCATTGTTTTCTTTATCATGTCACATGTCTTGATATGATATGAGGTATTGCATCTATTCACAATCCTCAAAAGCTACAGAATTTTAAGCTAAATTTACTTGGAGAATATTTTTTCCTAATTCTTCAGTAGATTCACAGAACAGCTGCTGGGCCCTCCTGAAAACAGTTTAGTAACATGAAGATCTGGAAAAAGTGCTGCTCAGGGCCCACTCTATATACCAGGTCTGGGGTTTGTCATTTACAATTGAAACATAACCTTCCGCAGATTATTTTATAAGCAGTGATTCCATGTCTATTGTGTAAAATCTATAATACTTAAAAAAGCTGTTCTATAAATTTATCCAGCTGACACCTGCACACATGAATACACAATATTCAATATTTCAAAATGGAAACATATTGCAAATTCACTACAGAAACAATAATCTCTCTTATATTGAATTCCACCATAGAAATCATAGTAGATAAAAGGGCAACAGACTCTGTGCTACCTGTGATGCATACATTTGAGTTTGCAGAATGAGGCTCTAAGTTTTCATGGGTTAGAATTTAAAATAGCTCTAGGTAATACTTTTCTAAAATACTGATAATGACACACATATACACACACACATGGCCACACGTGTGTGTGTGTGTATGTATGCATTATTTTTTAACTAAATGCTATTCCATAATAAAAGAATAAGTTCTCATCTGGGGTAAATTGATTCTTGCCACAGGACAATATTAAATGTGATTCAGTATTGCGGACCTCTTTGGTCATTAGTGGAGATGCTGTTAGTTGGTATGATGATTTCATTAAATCATGTGAGTTGTTGACCACATGGAGTTAAACTAGTAGGGGAGACATATAAACAAAGTCATTAAAACAGAAATTAATAAGTATTTTAGTAGAGGCAGATGCGCTGTTTCAGTTAGGTATAAAAGGGATGAAGAAGTCAGAATGTACATTCTGGAAAAGTCAGAGGTCTCACAGAAGAGATCACTATACTGGATATTGACAGAAAGTACCAGTTCTGCAACCAAACAGAGAGAGAAAAGGAACATTTGAGGAAGAGAGTGTACTCTCTGTCATGAAAGTCATGAAAGCGTGAGAGAGTAAATTCTGTTTGAAAGAATATAAATACTTTCGGTTGGTTGTAACATAGAATGCTTGTGACAAAGCCTCTCCTGCTGGAGATGAAATAAAATTCCTAATGAAAATAAGGGGTGATTGGAATATGATGCCATCATCCAGCACTTAAGCCAAACTTTTAAGATTTGAGGGAGTTCTGCTTGCCTGTTTTTTTTTTCATATGTAAACTGAAATATTTAATTCAGCATTAGGCAAGTGTTCACTGAGAAAAGCACAAGAGAGTACAAGTATATTATATTATAAAGTATATTATATTTGAAGAAAGAATTTTTTAAAGATCTATGTCTATAGGATTGACCACCACCTGATTAATGTCTTTTCAGAATGAAAATGATTTCTAAGATATTTGACTATATCACTGACCAGCCCCAAAGGAAAGGCACGTAGATATGCACATTTGTTGGTCCATCATCAAAATAATGAAAAAATCTTGGCAAAGTTACCTTTAGGGAAGTACAGCCAGCCACCAGTGTGGATCTTCTAATCTGCCTTTTAGTGGGGAACTGGGTGGCTCAGTCAGTTAAGCGTCTGACTTCAGCTCAGGTCATGATCTCATGGTCCGTGAGTTCAAGCTCCATGTCGGGCTCTGTGCTGACAGCTCACAGCCTGGAGCCTGCTTTGGATTCTGGGTCTCCTTCTCTCCCTGCCCCTCCCCCACTGGAGCTCTGTCTCTCTCAAAAATAAACATTAAAAAATTTTTAATCTGCCTTTTAGCGTGTCACTGTTAACAAAGAAAGTGCAACCAATGGTTAGTTAAGTACAGTTTTAATGTTGGGGCATGTGGGTGGCTCAATTGGTTAAGTGTCCAATTCTTGGTTTCAGCTCAGGTTATGATCTCATGGGGATCAAGCCCTGCAGGGGGCTCCACACTGACAGTGCAGAGACTGGTTGGGATTCTCTGTCTCTCTCTGTCTCTGCCCCTCCCCAGCTCTCTCACTCTCTCAAAATAAATAAGTAAACATTAAAACAAGAGACAAAGAACAGTTTTAATGTGAAAGAAAGGGACCCAAATGAATAATGGAAGAATTCTTAGAATAAAAGAGGGAAGTTAGAGAACAGTAGGAAACATCAAAAATAAATTACTGGGGGCACCATTTCCTTTCCACTGACAAAATATGAGAAACAACTGTATCGCTAACTAATGAGTGAATGAAAGCAAAAAGATTCTGGAAGGAAGTGGGCATTTGGAAGAAGGGACCCCTCTGTTCTAAAATGGCTTTTAGCCTAAGAACAGCCTGAAGTTGGCACCACATTGAGTGGCTAAGATCCTGAGGGAAAACATGTACTTTTTCTGTCCTGAATAAATGAGAACAAAGTTCAGAGCTACCTGAGACAAAGGAGAGTCTTGGAGGCAATCCTGAAAAGGTGAGAGAAAGGGAGGGGGATCCTCTAATTTTGTGTTTAAGCTTTGCAGAAAATTCCTGGCTGAACCTTATCCATGTAAATGGGTAACAGACTCCAAACAGCATTGAGTTCAGTAGGAGACCAGCCAAGTTAATCAAAACAAAATTCAACCATTTTGAAGGAATAAAGCAGAAACCAGAGTTCCTAAATTATAGAATTCATGATGTGAGGCTACAATACAGAATTACTCAGCAAAGGAGAACAGGAAAATATTACCCATTCTCTAAAGACTGAACCCCAAATGTCCCAGCTGTTGGAAATAGCAGACAGGATTTTAAAATGGATTTTACAGCTATGCTGAACAAGGTAAAGGAAAATGTACTCATCACAAGTGAAAAAATAGAAATTATCAGCAGAGATATAAATTTAAATGAAAATTCTGGATTTTGAAATTTAATATTTGAAGCTAAAATTCAGTTAATGGATTTAGCAAAATGGATGTGGCAGAAGAAAAGGCAAGTAACCTTGCAGATAAATCAACAGAATTTGTCTAATCTGAAAAAGTAGGAGAAACAGAGGAGAATATAGGATGAGCACCTCAGGAAACTGTGAGACAATAGGAAAATGTCTAATATACATGTGTAATTGAGTCCCAGAAGGAAACAGAGTATAGGAGATAAAAGCATAGAGGAAAAATACTGGCTGTGACTTCCACTTCTGGCCAATATGGAATAATACAGACCAGATTTACTCTCCTATGAAAAGCAATAACAAAAAAAAATTAAACAAGACACATGCAACACTTTTTAAGACACTGGACATCAGACAATAAAGGACAATGATGCCTAGCGATAGGAAATGAGGCTAGTACTATGTTTGCTCCAGCTTACTGCCTTAAGAGAGTTTCTGGGCTACACTGAGGGGAAAAGGAACCCAGTTAGGCCCAACCTCTCTGAGTTGATGAGACAGAGCTCAGAGTGTGAGAACAAAAGACTTTGAGTTTGTAGGACAGAATATTAAAGAGGAAAGCGTTACAGAGAGAGATTCCTGGAGATTGCACAGGGTCCTCTTTAGGGTGAGCAGAGAACTGATAGGTGCATGTATGTGGTGAGGAAACTATGTGAGGCCAAAGAAATGATCAGAAAGGGTTTAGAGGGAACAGTGTCCGATACTCACACAGAGCCATGAATAGTGTCTGACCTTACTTCTGAGTTATACTCTGAAAAGGAAAAAGATGTTGCTGTGAGAAATTAAGGAAGACCAAAACACATGGAGAGATATGCTGTATTCATGGCCAGAAGACTCAGAAGACTCCATATTGTTACGATGTCAATTCTTCCTGAATTTGCTTACAGATTCAGTGCAATCCCAATCAAAACCCCAGCAGGTTATTTTGCATAAATTGACAGATTGACTCCCAAATCCATAAGGAATGTGAGTACCTAAAATAGCAAAAATAAATTTGAAAAAGAGGAAAATTGGAGGATTAATGCTTCTTGATTTAATGCTTATTATAAAGCTACAGTAATCAAGACAGTATGATACTGGCAAAGAGATCAAAGGAATAGATTGAAGAGTCCAGAAATATATCCATACATAATTGAATAACTTATTTCTAGAAAGATGCAAAAGCAATTCAGTGGAGAAAAGATCATCTTTTAACATTTTTAATCTTTGAACATGCTGATGGAACAGGTGGATATCCACACATAAAAATGACTTTTTGTCCATATCCTTCTGCCATATTGAAAAATTAACTCAAAATAGATCATAGACCTAAATGTAAAATCAAACATTACAAAATTCAAGGAAAAAAACTTATGGGAAAATCTTTGTAATCTTGAGTTAGGTAAATATCTTTTAGATATAATCCCAAAAGCATGATTCATACCAACAACAACAACAACAAATCAGCAAATGGTATGGTGGTTGCCAGGGGCTGAGGGGAGGAGGAAATGGAGTTGTTAATTAATGGGTATAGGGTTTTAGTTTTGCAAGATGAAAAAGTTCTGGACATTGAGTATACAACAATGTGAATGTACTTAACACTAAATTGTGCAGTTAAAAATGATTAAAATGGTACATTTCATGCTATATGTATTTTACCTTACCAGATTTTTTAAAAAGTGGAAACCTAGAAAGAATCTAACAGTCCAACAATAGATAGCGGACATGAAATGAAGTATGGCATTGCCATATGATGAAAACCTTTATAGCCACTAAAGTTAAGACATTGTAGGAGAGTTTTTAATGACTTCAAAAACTCATGATTCAGTATTAAGGGAAAAAAGTGGCTTAGGAAACAATGTGTGAACTGGAATCCATTTTTTAAAACAAGTGTTTTATACCATTAGGTTCTTTTTTTAGTACTATAGCATTAGGTTCCTTTATTATTATTAAATAAGAAAAGACCTATCAAATCAAATGTTGATAAGGATATGGAGCAAATGGACTTCTCAATGACTTCTGGTCAGAATGTGAGATATAAAACCTGTTTGGAAAATACCAATAGTTTATTAATTTTTTAAAAAGGGGTGCCTGGGTGGCTCAGTCAGTTGAGCATCTGACTTCAGCTCAGGTCATGATCTCATGGTTGTGAGTTCGAACCCTACATTGGGCTGTCTGCTGTCAACACAGAGCCCACTTTGGATCCTCTGTTCCCCTTTCTCTCTGCCCCTCTTCTGTTGCACTCTCTCAAAAATAAGTAAACATTAAAAAAAAAAGTTAAACACACCTCCGTGTGACCCAGCCATCCTAGTCCTAGGTATTTACCCAAGGCAGATGAAAAGATTGTGCATGAATGTTCATGGCAACTTTATTTGTAATGGCCCCCAAATTGAAAGAATGTGAATGCCTATTAATAGGTGAATGGATAAATATAAAGCATATCATTATAGTAGATTACTACTCAGCAATGCAAAGCACTGAACTCTTGATACACACCATAGCATATGAATCTCGACATAGTTATGCTACTGAAAGAGCTAGACAAAAGAGTATAAAAAAATTCTAGGAAATACAAAGCAATGTAGAGTGTCAGGAGGGAGATCAGTGGCTCCATGAATGGGATGAAGGTGGGATAAATTACACAGGCAGAAGGAAACTTTCTTGGGTAACAGACATGTTCATTGTTTTGATTGTGTGATGGTTTCTGGAGTATGCATGTATGTCAAAATGTATCCCCAAATGTACACTAGAGTATGCCCCGATTTACTGTATGTCAATTATACCTCAGTAGGCTGCTTTTGAAAAACGGGAAAATTTGAAATAAAACTGACCTTTGACTCATCATAATAAAATACTGAACATCAGATACAGAGAGAAAATCTTGAAAGCATCCAGAGAAAACACATTCTTTATATACGAACAAGATAGAAAAACACATATTTAGAGTTCTGAAAGAACAGAAAAAAAAATCTGACAACTCAAAATTCTATATCCAGCAAAAATGAAGAAGGCTAAATAAAGGCAATTGTAAGTAAGGAAAAGAGAATTTATCACCAGCAGACATGCCCTTTGAGGGATGCTAATGGAAATTCTTCAGACTAAAGGGAAATGACACCACACTGAAATTCAATCTTCAGGAAGGAATAAAGAGCACTGGAAATAAAGAGAGACTTTTCACAATGCCAAAAGAGTCAGTTCTTCAGAAAGACATAATATTCATAAATTTTTTTTTCTCTCATAACACCTTCAAAATTCATGAGATAATAATGACAGAATCAAGGGGAAAAATAAACAATTCTATAATCATTGTCGAACTTTTTTTAACACTATTTTTTAGCAATTGATAGAACAAAGAAAATCAATAAAGACATAGATGGAGCTGAACAAACTATCAACCATCTTGACCTAAATGATATTTAGGTATCATTTACATTTAGAACATTGGGCTCAACAACTAGTTTCATAATATATATTCAAGTGCACCTGATACGTTCACTGAGCTAGATCATATGCTGTCCCTTCCAACAAGTCTTAAGTACATTTAAAAGGATTAAAAGCACACAGGATCTGTTTTCTGAGTATAACAGAATTAAATTGGAAATCAATAACATGACATCTCGGAAAACCACTGAAGTTATAGAAAACCCCTCTTATTTCTTTAGTGAAGAAATCACCAAAGAAAATGTAAAAAAATTCTGAATTAGATAAAAATGAAGCACAAAGCCAGAAAGCTTAAAAATTTTTCTTTTTACATTTATTTATTTTTGAGAGACAGAGAGAGACAGAACGTGAGCAGGGGAGGGGCAGAGAGAGGGAGACACAGAATCAGAAGCAGGTTCCAGGCTCCGAGCTGTCAGCACAGAGCCTGTCGCAGGGCTCAAACCCACGAACTGTGAGATCATGACCTGAGCCAAAGTCCGGTGCTCGACCAATGGAGCCACCCAGGTGCCCTTAAGCCAGAAAGCTTTTAAGGGGAAACATAGGGTAATATCTTTGTGATTTTTGAAAAGCAAAGTTCTGAAATGTAGAGCAATCACCATAATAGAAAAAATTGATAAGTTTGACTTATCAGAATTAAAAACTACTTAACAAAAGGCATTAATAAACTGAAGAGGCCTGCCACAGATCTGAAGAAAATATATATTGTGAAACATGTATCTGATAAGGGACTGGGATACAAATATATAAAGAGCTCCTACAGTTCAATAATAAAAAAAATAGCTTGAATTGAATAGACACATTAACAAGCACATGAAACAGGCATGTGAAACTGTGGTCAACATTGTTGGTCATCTGGGTAATGCAAATTAAGACTACATAGACATACCACTACACACACATCAGAATGAAATGATTAATATTAGAAAGATTATCAGAACGAAATTTTGGTAAGGATGTGCAGAGACTGGAAATCTCATACATTTTTGTTGGGAATGTCAAATATGACAGCTATTGTGGCAAAAGATCTAGTATTTTCTTGTAAAACTAAATATACATGAACCTATGATCCAGCAATTCCATCTCTAGGTATTCATTTACTTAGGAGAAATAAAAACATAAATGCACATAAAAAGACTTGTATAAAAATATTCAAATTAGCTTTATTCATAATGGTCCAAAGTGGAAAATATCCTAGAGATCCTAAAATAGGAGAATGCGCTTATTCATACAGTGGAATACTACTCAGCAATGAAATGAATCAACTATTGTCAGGCAACAGTATGACTAAATCTCAAAAACATTATGTTTAGCAAAAGAAGCCAGGCACAAATTGTACATACTATAGTATTTTATTTTTATGAAGTTTTAAAACAGCCAAAATCAATCAATGATGGAAGAAAATTTGAACAGTGTTTTTCTTGGAGTGGAATTTGTATTGGTAATTGGAAGGGACTCGGATGATCTTTCTAGAGGGATAGTGATGTTCTATACTGATGGGCTTTGGGTTATACAAGGATTTGCACTTTTAGAACTCAGAAAAATCTGTGCAGTACATTGTATGTAACTTTTACGTGAAAAGAAAAATAATATTGAACTCTAGTTAATGACAGAAATGCTGAAGTACTTAGGGGGACATACACTTATCTACAAGTTATCTTAAAATGCATAAAAGCATGCAATGTATCAATGTAGGAATAAATATGCAAAAAAGCAGGTATAGTAAAATGTTGACACTAGAATCTGGATGATGGGTATATTGGCATTCACTCTAAAATTCTTTCAATTTTTGTATGTGTTTCAACATTTTGCCAATAAATTTCTTGAAAAAAGTCCTATACCCAAAATCTTGAGAGAGAAGAGAAAACATAGCATTGGGGTATGCCTGTGGGGTGCTGGAGCTGGAAGGGTCTGTTCTGGCGGTCAAGACAATGTTATAGATAGATCTTAGAAGAACTGCCAACATGTCTGAAGTTCAAGAAACCACTAACCGCTTCTTGGATGTGAACCTTCATGAAAGAAACTGGCCTCAGAAGTGAGTCTAAGCATCTCCAAGTCACTAGTGGAGCCACTGAACCTACTGGTTTTGAACAAATGGCTGCAGATGAAATGAGAGAGAAATTGAGCTCATCACACAAACTCTGCAGAAATGAAGTGAGGTATATTCTGACATTTCAGTGAAAGTCTGGCTCAGGCTATTGTCTGAGATCAGTTGATCACTTATTTGTGGTTGTTCATGAGTTTGAAGATTACCAGTTCAAAGAAACAAAAGAAGAAGTGTTAAAGGATTTTGAAGAATTGGCTGGAAGCTCCCATGCTCAGACCCTTTAAAAATATGGAAAATTAACACCAGTTTCAAGGGAAAAAATACATAAAAAGATAAATCAGAATTCAAGTAAAGGTAAGATTGATAATGGATGAGGAGACAAAACAGATGACAAAGATGTTAAAAGAATTCGAGAACACTAGCTTAGATTCACATACCTTAGACTATTATGAAAATTCAGCTATCAAAAAGATACCAACATTAGTAGGTAATGACTTGGCATCTTGCAAAGATAAGACTGATGAAAGCTCAGAAGGAGAAACTGATCCTCAAGTGTTAAAGTTTAGAGTTATATGCAATAGGGCAGGAGAGAAACACTGCTGTACCTCAAATCAGGCTGCAAGAAATTCTAGGTGTGCTGTTCAGGATTAATTGAAGTAGAAAGCTGACATGACCAACTTTGAGGTGGAGATTCTTGAATATCCATGATAACCAAATCTTTGTAGGCATTGCATTGACAGAAGAGAGTGTCCACCAAAGAAACAGCTCACATTTTGGAGCTACAATTCAGATCTACTCTCACCTATGGGATGCTCACTCTCTGTGTCCCCAACCTACTCATTAAATAGTTGAAGGGATGTATGGAACAGAGGCAATACCAATAGAGGGGGCTACAGAATGGTTTAATGGTTATATTGCTGGTGATAACAATACATTGGCTGTGAATAGGGCAGCCAATAATATCTCTTCTTTATTGACCAAGAGCTGTTCAATGGGATATCTGGAATTCCTCCCTGAGAACGGGCTCTGTGGATATTATTGTAACAGATATGCCATTTGGAAAAAGGATAGCCTCCAAGAAGAGAAACTGATCTTTATCCAGCTTGCCTCCAGAGATAAGCTGTATCTGTAGACCTGAGACAGGCAGGGCTATACTACTTACTCAGGACAAGAAATGCTCTCTACCAGGGCATTATCTCTGAAGTGACATGTATGGCAGAAGACACATACTGTCTGGGTGAGCATAGAGGGTCTTCATGCAGTAGTTTATGTTCTGAAACATCTATCTCAAGCTGTTGATTATCCTTCAGGAGAAGAAAGAGAAAGAGGAATTGTCTGGCAATGAAAAGAAGGAGGTGTTTAACAGTATTTGTACTTCCCAACACTGGAAATGTCAGCATCGAGAACTTACACTGAGAGAAAAATAGTATTAACAAAAGTGCAGTTTGTGCTATTTAAACCGGCCTAAGGCTCTTCACCCTGGTTAGCAGAAGATGTGAATGGAATGTGATGGAATTGAACAAAAGCATACGAAGGAGCAGAGCTTTTCTTTGGATCTGTTCTGAAGAGGGAGCTGGGTGTTTAGTACTTTCCTTAAAATGCTTCAAAAATGCCCATAGAAAAGCCTACTAAAATGCTCTGGGATTTGGGTTTAGAACAATTTATTTTCAGGTTTTACAGCAGTAGCTGTTTTCCATTGGCCAGGTAGAAAGCTACCCTGGCCTAAAGGAAAGGGAGAGAATATAATGAGAGCATCTGAGGCCATAGCTCATTGCTTGTGTAGCTTGACTCTTTTGTTGCTCAAGTTTTCATTACCTCAACCTTAAAACACAAAGTCCATGACAAGGTGAAATCTCACAAGATCTATGGGAAAGTTTGCCATCTGCCTTGTAAATTAAAATAGGCATCTGTTATTCAGATTAATACAGAGAACTAAAATAGAGGACTGGATTCATCAAAGGAATTGCACACTTTACTGTCAGTATAGGACATTTCCATTTTTAAATAGTAGCAAATGTACTGATAGATGAAGTATGGGACCAATAAGCCAGATTAAAGGAAAATTTATTTTCTTTCAGTAAAAGAAGAGAGAGAAAACAGCATTAAAAAATTAAAGACAAGATGCTGTAAACAATGAGTATTCAGATAGCAAAAATCTCTTAAATAGTAGATCCTATCTCCTAAATACAGACAAAATTAACAGGAGGATGAGAAGGATGGGAAGCGATCTCCCCCAAAGACTCCCCCCAAATCTACCCCAAAGTTGGAAAACTAGAACAAAGATAAGAAAATTATAGAATTAGGCAACATTAACTCAGTGGTATTTCAGGCAGTGAGAATTGAAAACATGTGACAAAGGAAATTATCAAAGGAGGAGGAAGAGGAAACGTGGGGGGAGAAGGTGAGGGAGGAGGAGATGACAGAAGAAAATTTCCAATAACAGGTTGAAAAGAATGTGCTTTCCTCAACCGAAAGACTAAGTGCCTAGCACAGTTACTAAGAGAAAAATAAGTTACCACTACCAAGAAATTTCAGAATAGTAGGAATAAAGATATGATTTGGAAAACGTCTAAGCATAGTTCAGGGGAGGGGCTGGGGCATGGGATGGGATGAGGAGGGGATCAGAAGAAGTTGTCACAAGCCTGGGACCACAATGGAATTTGACTCTCAACTGCAATGCTGTTGTCAGGAAATGATGGAATCGTGCCTTCCAAATTCTGAGAGAATTATTTCCAATCTGGGATTTTATGGTCAAATAGTCAAGTGGTGAGATTAGAATAAAATATTTTAAAAGATGCAACATATTGACCTTCGTGCACCCTTTCTCAGGAACCTACTGGGTGTTCAAGTAAATTGAATTTGTAGACCAAGAAAGAAAAGATATGGAGTTTGGGAAACAGAAAAACCTAACTAGAGAGCCAGGTGAAGTAAATTCCTAACATGATGGTACAGGGAAATCCTAGAACCGCGGCAGAGAAGCAGGACCAGAAAGCACACTTGCCCAGTTAGAAAAAGAACATCCTGGGATTCTGGAAAGATTGTTCTAAGAAACAAAAGAGCCGCATTTACCTATTGTTTATGAACATATTCTGGGGAGCTTTATTCACACTAATGGGAGGGAGTTTAGGCATCAAATAGTGGAAGCTACGTAAGAAATGAAGTAAGCAAAGAAGAGGCATTGATTGAAGTCAGGGAAATAAAGTTACACAAGGAAATGCTTCCTTCATTAATGAGTACATGGTCCAGCTGTGATTATTATATGACAATATTAATGTCAAATTGAATATTAACCTAACATGGTACAGAACTACATTAGAAAAAGAGAGAAAGGGTGTATTAGGAAACTAAATCCTCATCTTTCATAGTATGAAGTCAATAGATATTAGTATTGAGAGAGTCACACATTAATATATGTGGCATAAATTAGGAATATGATGGTAAATGCCAGAAGAAAATGAATTTCATATCTTTCCTCTGGAAAGCACAGATCAGGGGTGAAAAAGGGAGCAGAAGACAATTTTTTTCCATTATAAACTCTAAAGTGACTTGACATTTTAGTAAATAAATAATAAAATAAAATTTAATATGCAGTGATACGAAATTATATCATTCAGATGACTCTGTTTTTTGAAAAAATGTATTCCTCTAGGTCAAAATATATACATACAGGACTACTATATTTCAAGGCCCTCCCCCCCCACCTTTATTGAGTTGGCAGATACAGTTATATTTAAAGTGTACATTGGGATGATTGATATATGCATACATTCGAAAGGATTTCTCCCATCCATTTAATTAACCAGAACATTATTTTATCTTAACAATTAAAAATAATTAAAATTCTTTTACCTTAGAAATCAACTGTCTGTTAACCTTACATCTCTTTCTGAGTCATGAATGATATGTAGTAGGAAAACCATTGAATTAGTAATTGATGTGTCCATCATATAGATTAAACCTGTTTTGGTAAGAGATTTTTTTTCCTCTTCATGCTTGAAATAAAGTAATACTCCTCCACTCCCCTGTAAAACTATAAGTGAGGTTTAAAAGTTTAGTCAAGTAGGAGCACCTGGGAGGCTCAGTCTGTTAAGCATCTGACTTCCACTCAGATCATGATCTCACGGTTCCTGGGTTCAAGCTCCGCATCAGGCCCTGCACTGACAGCTCAGAGCCTGGAGCCTGCTTCAGATTCTGTGTCTCCCTCTCTCTCTGCCCCTTCCCCCTGCTTATGTGTATGCTCCCCCTCTCTCTCAAAAATAAATAAGTAAACATTTAAAATAAATAAAAGTTTAGTCAAGTAAAATGTGGGATTGCAAACAATATTGCAAACAAACTTTTCCAGTCAGTCTTTGAGTTATGGTGTGAAAAAAGGAAACAATGTCTTTTATTAACTATGTATTATTACTAGCAGAATACACAGCTTTCTGGGCATGATAAAGCCCATAGTGGTCATAAGGTAATCACCTCCCATCACTGCCCTCCAGAAGAGAAGTGAATTTGGGCCTGCCTTGTGGAGAATGGACACTGCAGAGAACGGAAGCTAACTGGTTGTCATGTTATATTCAAATCCATGTTATTGTGGGATGTTCTTGCCAGGTTTGCTGTATGGGCTATATGGTGAGGCTTAATCAATTTATGTCAATTTAAATGACGTGTATTTTGTATTTGCTTAGTACAAAATATTATGATGTGTGTATGGCATGAAAGAACATATGACAACACCCGACACAATAGTGGAATAGATGGTGTCACATGGATATTTTCTTAAGGTTTCATTCTAGTGTGGGGTCAGATCCCTGAGGCACAGTTTCTCAGAGCTGGAACACCCTCAGACATGCAAATTGTCTAGACTAAGAGACAGCTTTTTGCAGTATTTTGCTCAGATTGCCTCTTTGAACCTAATCAAGCTGAGGGGCCTGTGAGCTGAGCAGGCAGGAAGTTGTGTGGCTGAAGCAGGGAGGGCTTGAGGAGTCATGGGGGAGGGAAAAGTCATCCTCCCCCTCCCCCTTCTCCCCCAACCCGCCAGCACTCTGGCCTTGTTCCAGGTTGGGAAGAAGAATGTATCTGCATTTCTTTTCTCCTTCTTCATGTTTATTTTCTTCTCCATCTTATCAACTCTTAACATCCTTGCTCACAGCCCATGTAAATGCTTGGTTAGGCAGGTAATTTTTTTCCTGTGCCTGGGGCACAATGGACAATGACAATTTTGCTTGTATTCTGGGGCACAGAGATTCTTTTTTTTTTTTTTAATGATTATTTATTTATTTTGAGAGAGAGAGGAAGAGAGAATGTATGAGTGGGGGAGGAGCAGAAAGAAGGAGAGAGAGAATCCCAAGCAAGCTCCCCACTGTCAGCTCTGGGGCATAGCGAGTCTTTTAGGTAAAAACCATTTAGTACTGGAATCATTTTTAAACTTAAAAGAAGAGCTATGATGTTGGAATCGTCAGATGGTCGTGCTGGGGACTGAAAGAAAAAAATCATTATTTAAATATTCATGGGTAATACAAAAAAAATTCTAATATTTATTATCCCATTTTTTATTTGTCACATGATTACATGATACATGCTGTGTGTCAGATACAGTTCTAAGCATTTTTATAAATATTAACTCATTGGATCATTATACTAACTCTACAGGGTAGGTTCACTTTACCTGAAGAAACTGAGGCCCAGAAAGATGAAGTAAATTGCCCAAGGTCACAAAGCTAGTGAGCAACAGAGTTGGGAATCAAACCCAGGTAATCTGTAGAGTCCCTACCATTTATTGTTATTCTGTGCTGCAGTGTGGTGACTACTGAATACATGTGAAGAGAGTTGAATTGCTCATCATAGTTGCTAACTTGATTTCACTTATTTTATTTATGATGTCCAACATCTGGGAAGTTTAAAGTTTAAAGATTGCTCAGGTGCTCAAAATGTTTTCAGGCATATAAGGGTCTGGCAGTACAGATAACCTGAAAACCCTCCAGCTACAAACACCAGGAATTGCTCAATAAATTATAACTAACATCCTTATAAATGCATGGCTGAACTGCTAAGAAAGGCAGGGAAATTGCCTTGGGCCAGAAATGAAGAAGGAACTGAAAATCAGGACAGTGAACTGCGGAGTTAACATTATGTCTGCCATGGGGTATTTATCACATTTGATCATATAGGGGCTTGAATTTAATACCAGTACAAGGAGAGAGAGAGTTGGGGCTGAGAGCCCCATCTTTATGGTGCTACTCCTTCAGTATGAGTGAGGATTCAGGCAAAGGGAACTCTCAAAAGTTGTGGGAAGAATTATAAATTTATACAACCACTTTAGAGAGCAATGTGACAATGTCCCGTGTATTTGAATATGTGCATCTTTATGACCAAGGCAATTCCTTTGCTAGGTTTATATGCTGGAGAAACTCTAGACCATGGGAAAAATCAGACATGGATGAGAATTTTATTGCAATGTTGTTTGCATTAGTAAAAACTTGGAACAGGAGAGTGGATAAATGAATTGTGTTATATTCGTTTAATGGAATGCACAGAGCAGTGAAAATCAATGTACTGTAGACATGTATCATCAGGGATAATTCTCAAAAGCTTCACTTTTGTAAAAAAGAAAGACAAATTGCAGAATATTTGTGGCATTAAACCTAAGAGCTGAAATGCAGAGAGTGAGAAAGGATAAAAAATAAATTGTCATTTTTAACCTCAAGTCGGAGACCAAAAAGGACTTCTCTTAAAAATGAAAGTCACGCCAGCATTGCAGATGTCATTGGCTTCCATTTGGCCCAGTATCTACCTTGCAGACTAGACCTTCCAAACAGGGCCTACAGCATGGCAAGAAAGATAAAGTGGTGGCTTTACCAAATAGGAAATATTTTCATATTCTCATTTATTTCACCAAAACTCAAATCAACTC